>NW_015151152.1:185317-191160 GCF_000732505.1 Cyprinodon variegatus | reverse complement strand
CGCTGACTGGAGTCAGTTCCTGCATTGGGTGGAGTATGCACATAACGCTCATGTCTCATCTGCTACCGGTCTCTCCCCCTTTGAAATCTCTTTAGGATACCAGCCTCCGCTATTTCCTGCTGACGAGAAGGAAATCTCAGTCCGTTCAGTCCGGCACCACATCCGCCGGTGCCGCACCATCTGGAGCAACACTGTTGCCGCTCTGAACCGTTCCTCTGAACAGAACCGCCGATTTGCGGACCGGAGAAGACGTCCAGCTCCCACCTATTCACCAGGGCAGCAGGTTTGGCTTTCTACCAGAGACATACCTCTCAACTCCATGTCCAGAAAGTTGTCTCCTTGCTTCATTGGCCCATACAGGATCGAGTCTGTCATCAGTCCCTCTGCTGTCCGCCTGCATCTCCTTTCTTCTCTCCGTATCCATCCCACCTTCCACGTCTCTCAGATCAAACCCATCCTGACCAGTCCACTTTGCCCTCCTTCCGACTCCCCTCCTCCCCCCGTAACATTGATGGGCATCCTGCCTACACCGTCCACCGGACGTGGGTTCCGGGTTTGTTCATCCTGGACCCATCTCTCATTAGTGATTACCATTCTTCTCTTCCTTCCTGCTCTTTTGGACCGCCAGGTGGCGGTCGTTGAGGGGGGGTACTGTTGGGATCTGGAGGCTTTGTCCACTTTCTCCACCAGAGGGCGCACAAGATCTCTCCTGAGGGCATGAGCTGACTGCGACACCTGTTTCCCATCTGCTCATCAAGAGGCCCTACTTAAGGAGGAGGAGGCTGACACTTCCCCGCCAGAGTGTTTGCCAGTATTGGTACAGCCAAACCTGAGCCAGTTTCTCAGATCTGAAACCCTGATTTTGTGAACCAATCTGATCCTTTGTTCTTCTGCCTCACAGATCCTGACTTGTCTGGAAACCTGTCATCCTGGAGAAAATAATCTGTCTGGAATCTGCCGGCCTGCCCTCCGCTTCAGTCTCTGCCTCTCCACTCAGCCCTCTGCCTGACGACTAGCCTCTGGACCCACAAGGTTTCCCCCCTGCTGATCAGATTCCTCTCTGAGCAGGTATTTATCCCAGTCATCTGTAAATTGCAAATTTCCTGGATCCGCTCTAACTGCTCTGTCCTCCTCAGTGGCTTCCCTCCCGTCACCAGTCTGACGAACCAAGAACCTGTGCACCCATTTGCTTGTGAACTTTGTTTCAATAAACCATTTAACTTTTTCTCTGCTTCAAGAGTGATTTCTGCATGTGGGTTAGACGCCTCGACCCCAACATGACAGAACACTCTGGCCAACAAACTAGCCCCGCGGAATCACTCAAGAGGACCTTGGAGCAACAACATGTCCTCATTCAGAGCCAAGACTCTGCCCTCCGAGAGCTAAGTGAATGCCAAGCTATGGCTAACCGCATCCTGCATGAAATAACAGACTTTCTCCAAAGACCCAGCTCACAGACTGCTACACCTGCGGTTGAAGCCGTTCAGCTTCCGCTTCAGGATTCCAATCTCAGGTCAGAAATCCTCTCATCATTTCCTGAATTCCGCCCATCTCTCCCCGAGAGATTTTCTGGAGACCCAAGTAAGTTCAAAGGATTTTTGTTCCAGTGTTCGATAATTTTTAATCATTCACCACAGAGCTTTTCGCAAGATGGAAGAAAGATTTCTTTTATTTTGTCTCATCTGTCTGGTAAAGCCTTGGAGTGGGCGGAAGCTAAGTTCTCTTCCAAGATTGAGTTCGATTGTACTTATGATGAATTCATTAAGGAATTTAAGCAAGCTTTCAATCAAGATACAGATAAGACCACTGAATTCCGTGGGTTGCTAGAAATAAAGCAAGGGAACAGAACAGTGGCTGAATTTTCAATTGACTTCCGGATTAAAGCTGCCGCTTCCGGTTGGGGAGAAACGGCGCTTAAGAGCGCTTATTTTCACTCCCTAGATGAGTCAATTAAAGACGAGTTGGCAACTCTAGATGAACCAAATACTTTGGAGGATTTGATAAGACTGACTATCCGCTTAGATAACAGGCTGCGAGCCAGATCCGTAGGCAGATTCTAGAGCCGTATATTGCCAGTCACAACACTTCCTGAAAGGTCTATTGAAAGAGCTAATGAAGTCTCCTCTTCCACAGTGCCCTCAGAAGCCGAGCCCATGCAGATCGGTCACACCAGACTCTCTTCAGAAAAAAGACAAAGGAGATTCAAACAAAACCTCTGCCTGTACTGTGGAGAACCTGGACATTTTGTTTCAACCTGTCCCGCTAAGGTAAAAGCCGGGGTCCGCCAGAGGAAATGAGGAGTCTGGCAGACCATCTTCAAACTAAAAAATCTCCTCGACTTCTGTTACCTGCTACTCTGTTTTTTAAAGATCAGTCCCTCACTTTGTCGGCTATGATTGATTCAGGCTGTGAAAGAAATCTAATCGACTCAAGTTTGGTCAAACAGTTAAATCTTGAGACCGCTCCTTTGACTAAACCCCTGAGAGTCTCCACCTTAGATGGAAAACAACTACCTCAAATTACGCATATGACCAATCCTTTCGAGCTACTAATCTCCGGAAACCATAGGGAAATCATTTCTTTTTATGTTTTTCCATCTGCAAGCTCATCTATTGTTCTGGGTTTTGATTGGCTGCAACTCCACAACCCACATATTAACTGGTCTAAGAGACATGTGGAGTCCTGGTCAATCCCCTGTCATTGTTCCTGCCTCCGTTCCGCCGCCCCTCTGACTCAGTCGCCGGCAAACCGTCAGGAGGTTGACCCGCCCGATCTCTTTGCCATTCCTCTTGATTATCATGATTTGGCTCCAGTGTTCAGTAAGGCTAGAGCCCTTTCTCTCCCTCCGCACCATCCATATGACTGTGCCATCGATTTTCTCCCAGGGGCCCCACTCCCAAACAGTCGGCTTTATAACATCTCCAAACCTGAGAGGGAAACTATGGAGAAATATATCAATGAGTCTCTAGCCGCTGGAATAATCCGACCATCTTCTTCTCGACTCGGAGCCGGGTTTTTCTTCGTCAGCAAAAAAGACGGATCTCTGCGACCCTGTATTGATTACCGTGGGTTAAACCAAATAACAATCAAGAACAAATATCCGTTGCCTCTGTTAGCCTCAGCCTTGGAACCGGTTCAGGGGGTCACTGTGTTCACCAAGCTAGACCTGAGAAACTCTTACCACCTTCTTAGAATCCGTGAAGGGGACGAATGGAAAACAGCCTTCAAAACACCTCTGGGACATTTCGAGTACCTGGTAATGCCTTTTGGTCTGTCTAACGCCCCGGCTTGTTTCCAGGCTTTAGTGAACGACGTTTTGAGAGATTTTTTTAAACGTTTTTTTGTTTGTCTATTTAGATGACATCCTGATTTACTCCAAAACCATCTCCGAGCATCAGAAACATGTCTGTTTGGTCCTGCAAAGACTGTTGGAAAACAAATTATTTGTGAAGGCTGAAAATTGTGAGTTTCATCGCCCATCTGTCACTTTTCTAGGTTTTGTGCTCGAGGGCGGGCAGGTGAGGCCATCTGAGGATAAAATCAAGGCGGTTCTGGACTGGCCCACTCCTGAAAACAGGAAACAACTTCAAAGGTTTCTGGGATTCGCCAATTTTTATCGTAGGTTCATCAGAAACTACAGCCAAACAGCCCAACCACTAACTGCATTAACTTCAGCTAAAAGAACTTTTCACTGGTCCTCTGAGGCTGAAGCAGCCTTCAAGAAACTTAAAACTCTGTTTTCCAATGCACCCATCCTCATTCAACCGGACCCCTCCAAACAGTTCATTTTGGAGGTGGATGCATCTGACTCAGGGGTGGGGGCTGTTCTATCCCAAAGTTCTGATTCTGATCAGAGAACTCATCCGTGTGCATTTTTCTCCCACAGACTCACCCCTGCTGAACGTAATTACGACGTCGGTGACAGAGAACTCCTCGCCATAAAACTGGCCTTGGAAGAATGGCGGCATTGGCTGGAGGGCGCAGAGCATCCCATTTTGGGATGGACAGATCACAAAAATCTTTTGTACATTCAATCAGCCAAAAGATCTAATCCCGATTTAACCTGATCATCTCCTACCGGCCAGGCTCTAAAAACATTAAACCAGACGCTCTGTCCCGTCTTCACGCTCCTGATGAACCTGAAACTCCAGCTAGTATTTTACCGGCTAGCTGTACTATCACCACAGTCTCCTGGGAAATATCTGACCTGATTAAACAAGCTCAAACTTCTGAACCAGATCCCGGCACAGGTCCGCCTAACAAAACATACGTTCCCTCTTCAGTAAGGTCTAGATTGATTCATTGGATGCATTCCACCAAGTTATCAGCTCATCCTGGGGTCAGTAGAACCGTTGCCCTGATTTCCCGTCGGTTTTGGTGGCCTTCAATACACAAGGACATAAAGGAGTTCCTTCTAGCCTGTCCAGTTTGTGCCCGGAATAAACCATCTCATCTGCCTCCCTCCGGTCTCCTTCATCCCCTGCCTGTTCCCAAACACCCTTGGTCACATATCGCCATAGACTTTGTCACTGGATTACCGGCATCCAAGGGTATGACCACCATTTTCACAATCATCGATAGATTCTCCAAGGCCTGCCATCTCATCCCTCTGAGAAAACTTCCCACCGCTTTTCAGACAGCTCTTCTTCTAATAAAGCACGTCATCAGGTTACACAACATCCCACAGGAGATTCTGTCAGACAGAGGACCACAATTTAAAGCCCAGGTATGGAAACATTTTTGTTTTGCCCTTGAAGCCAAGATCTCATTAACCTCTGGTTACCATCCCCAGTCAAACGGTCAAATTGAACGTATGAACCAGGAGCTGGAGTCCACCCTCAGTTGCTTCACGTCCACCAACCCCGCTGACTGGAGTCAGTTCCTGCATTGGGTGGAGTATGCACATAACGCTCATGTCTCATCTGCTACCGGTCTCTCCCCCTTTGAAATCTCTTTAGGATACCAGCCTCCGCTATTTCCTGCTGACGAGAAGGAAATCTCAGTCCGTTCAGTCCGGCACCACATCCGCCGGTGCCGCACCATCTGGAGCAACACTGTTGCCGCTCTGAACCGTTCCTCTGAACAGAACCGCCGATTTGCGGACCGGAGAAGACGTCCAGCTCCCACCTATTCACCAGGGCAGCAGGTTTGGCTTTCTACCAGAGACATACCTCTCAACTCCATGTCCAGAAAGTTGTCTCCTTGCTTCATTGGCCCATACAGGATCGAGTCTGTCATCAGTCCCTCTGCTGTCCGCCTGCATCTCCTTTCTTCTCTCCGTATCCATCCCACCTTCCACGTCTCTCAGATCAAACCCATCCTGACCAGTCCACTTTGCCCTCCTTCCGACTCCCCTCCTCCCCCCGTAACATTGATGGGCATCCTGCCTACACCGTCCACCGGACGTGGGTTCCGGGTTTGTTCATCCTGGACCCATCTCTCATTAGTGATTACCATTCTTCTCTTCCTTCCTGCTCTTTTGGACCGCCAGGTGGCGGTCGTTGAGGGGGGGTACTGTTGGGATCTGGAGGCTTTGTCCACTTTCTCCACCAGAGGGCGCACAAGATCTCTCCTGAGGGCATGAGCTGACTGCGACACCTGTTTCCCATCTGCTCATCAAGAGGCCCTACTTAAGGAGGAGGAGGCTGACACTTCCCCGCCAGAGTGTTTGCCAGTATTGGTACAGCCAAACCTGAGCCAGTTTCTCTGATCTGAAACCCTGATTTTGTGAACCAATCTGATCCTTTGTTCTTCTGCCTCACAGATCCTGACTTGTCTGGAAACCTGTCATCCTGGAGAAAATAATCTGTCTGGAATCTGCCGGCCTGCCCTCCGCTTCAGTC
>NW_015151152.1:183183-184697 GCF_000732505.1 Cyprinodon variegatus | reverse complement strand
GAGAGGGGGGTAGGTTTTCATACCTCTCGTGGCTTCCATTTGACTTGCCTGTGAAAGCCTTGCCTGAAACGGGGGTTGTTGCAGAGATTCCACAGCTGATTCCACATCATCATGTCAAGATGAAATATGGACACTGGTTCCCAATGTCCAAAAAGTATGATCATGGCATATGGCATAACAACACTATGATGACGCTTTAGCTACGATGGTGGAGGAGGGGCTGGAGGTGGGTTGAAACGGTGTCATCTGAATAAAGTCACACATCGCATCCACCGCCTACGCACAGGAGCAGACAGGTGTGAATCGGAGGGCTTTCAAGATGAGCTTTGGATGCCGATTGGCTTTCGTGGACGTATGGTTCAAAGCTGATTGGCTGTGTGGCAGGTGGATGTAGGAAAGCAATGAGTTTCTTCAGTTGAATTTCCGCCTAGGCTCCATTAATAATAGCAATAATAAGGAAAACATATATATTTACTAAATCAAGCTTTAAAAAAATCATAGAGACCTTCATTTAAAGTCTTCATTGCAGCCATCTACTTGAATATATTTTTTCTCAAGGAAATTATAGAAAATCTACCAGATTTTCCAAAACTCAAGCTTATTTTTCACTGTGTAGCTTATCCTTTCCAAAGCTGAAAAAATAAAGCCATGTTAACCATTGTGAAGTATTACAAAATGCATCACCTTTTCTGTGTATTGCCCACGCATCTTTTGGCCTTCAAAAAACAAATATTGAGAAGAGATTTTTCATTTTTGGAGGTCACAAAGTTATCTGGGAAAATATTCTATTAAATTAACTTGTTTGGCAGGTAATTCTTTCCCAATGATCCGACTGACCAGGTTCAATACTTTTTCCCAAAAAAGAAGAATCAGAGGGCATTCCCATATGCAACGGCATAAAGAACCTTTTAGTTGATTACAATTATTGCATGTATCTGGGATATTTGAGTGAAATAGACGCATCTTACATGAAGTATACACTGTCTGATAATCCGTTTGTATTATAATAATATAGAATTTATAGAATATAAATTCTATATTGTTAATATAATATAGAATTTATAGAATATAAATTCTATATTGTTATTGTAATATAGAATTTATAGAAAATAAATTCTATATTATTATTGTAATATAGAATTTATATTCACAGTTTAAGCTTGACACATTAAACAAGCCCGGGCTGATTCTTCCTGATGTGTTTTTATTTTGTAATGGCTCTTTGGTGCCATGGTGGTCCCTGCAAGCAGCGGTTAAGAACAGCTTTCTACAAAATATGCTGCCCAGGACGCTAAAACCTACGCATCAAATCAGCGCCTGCTGGAGCTATGGTGACAAAGTAATTTTTCTGGACTCATAAATACAGCATCTCTGGAACTTCCTAAAAAGCTGTGGAGTGGTTTGGACATGCACACACAGAACCAAAAACCAAAACTCATGGAGCGTTACTAACGCCGTTACCTTGTTTTAGTAACGAGTAATCTAACTAATTACTTTGACTGTAACTATAACGC
>NW_015151152.1:180064-182183 GCF_000732505.1 Cyprinodon variegatus | reverse complement strand
TAACTCAGTTACTTTTTGGGAGAAGTAACTAGTAACTATAACTAATTACTTTTTCAAAGTAACGTGCCCAACACTGTTAATAGTGCAATTGATGTTGAATTCCTAAATAGACTAAACACCTTCTTTGGTGTTTTGTCTGGTCTTTGGTGTTTAGTCTATGCTGTGGGTGCACCCATGTGCACCCACAGCATCTGATAGGAAAACTGGGACATCTGGGCTTCAGCACATCCCTTTGCAAGTGGCTGGTAGACTTCCTCACCAACAAACCTCAGTCATTCCGAGTTGGACAGAAAACCTCAGATATCATCACCCTGAGAACAGGCTCCCCTCAGGGCAGTATCCTGAGCACCCTGGTGTTCACTCTGATGACCGCGTCCCCAGGTTCACCACCAGTAACACCATGAAGTTTGCAGATGACAATACAGTGGTGGGCCTCATTAGAGAGGGAAAAAAAACGGGACTACAGAGAGGAGGTGTAGCAGCTGGTGGGCTGGTGCAGAGAGAACAGCCTGATCCTGAATGTGGAGAAGACGAAGGAGATCATCTTCGACTTCAGGAGGAAGGGACCTAACCATGCTCCACTGCTCATCAACAGCTCAGCTGTAGAGGTGGTCAACAGCACCAAATTCCTGGGGGTGAACATCACAGGCAATCTCACCTGGACTTTAAACACCACCTCACTGGTCAAAAGGGCACAGAATGGCTTGTATTTCCTGTGCCCCTGCCCATATATATATATATATATACACTCAGAGATTGGGTCCCAAGCCCCAATAACAATAAGCCCACTTAACGTAAGGGTGGCTGACCTACAACTGCAGATCATAACCAAGCTGGACTCCTAGTATGACGACCAAGACTGCCAAGGCTGAGTGACAGAGTACCCTCTGAAAGTCTTCTAGAACATGTAAATGCAGCACTACATAATATCCCTACTAAAGACATAACTGAGACCAATGAGCTGATCTACGCCACAGCTACAGTGATCCTAGAGATGCTTGGCTATAAGATAAACACCACAGGCCACAAAGCAGAGCCCCCATGGAGGAGAAGGCTGGAGGCCAAGATCAAGGCAACACAAATAGAGGTTAGTCAGCTCTCAGACCTACAGAAAGGTGTAAGGAATAGGTTACCTAAGTACAACAAGCTGTCGATTCCTGAGGCTCTAGAAACTGCCAAACAAAGACTTACCGCCCTGGCCACCCGCCTAAAGAGATACAAAGGCGAAGCAGAAGCCAGGAGAATAAACCAGATGTTATCCACCAACCCTTCCAAAGTGTACTCACAGTGGCAGGGTAATTCAAGATCAGATCCACCCAGGGCTGAGACTGAACAGTACTGGAGGAACATATGGGAGAAGGAGGCATCCCACAACACCAATGCTCAGTGGCTAGTGGATCTAAGAACAGATCACAGTAATCTCCCTGAACAAGAACCAGTAACCGTTACAACAGCAGACGTCCAAGAAAGAGCAGCAGGTATGAAGAGCTGGACAGCACCAGGCCCTGACATGATCCACACCTACTGGCTGAAAAAACTAACCGCACTTCATGCACGCCTGGCAGCACAAATGAACCAACTGCTGATGGATGGGACCCACCCAAAATGGTTAACCCAAGGACGGACAATTCTGATCATGAAGGATCCCCAGAAGGGAACAATCCTATCGAACTACCGGTCAATAACTTGCCTCTGTACCACATGGAAGCTCCTGTCAGGCTTCATAGCAGCTAAGATGAGTAGGCACATGGCTCAATACATGCACTCTTCCCAGTAACACCAGAGAAGCCAAGCACCAGCTACTGGTGGATAGAGCAGTAACTCGAGACTGTAAGACCAGGCAGACAAATCTGTGCACTGCCTGGATTGACTATAAGAAAGCCTATGACTCAATGCCACATACATGGATACTGGAATGCTTGGAAATGTAAAAGATCAACAAGACACTAAAAGCCTTCATCAAGAACTCAATGAAGCTGTGGAAAACAAGTCTGGAAGCCAATGCAAAGCCAATAGCACAAGTCACCATCAACTGCGGCATATAACAAGGCGATGCACTATCCCCACTACTGTTCTGCATAGGCCTGAACCCCCTCAGCCAGATCATCACAAAGACTGG
>NW_015151152.1:173183-176651 GCF_000732505.1 Cyprinodon variegatus | reverse complement strand
ATATAATATACAAGTTTCACTTTTTAAATGGAATTACTGAAATCAATCTACTTTTTCATGATATTCTAATTTTATGACCAGCACCTGTATATCAGACATGTTCACAAGTCATTTTTTGCAAGTTCAAGTCAAGTCTCAAGTCTTGAGTAGGCCTGTCGCAATAATCAATTAATCGCACAATAAATTCTTTCCCCTTGTGTTTTCATCTATCACTGAGACGGTATAGCTTAAAGGTCATTATTTTATCTATGGAATGATCATTATCTTGAACTGGTAAATGAAAAATACAATTTAAAAAAAGCAAACACGCAAATTTTTTTTCCAGACAAATTTTGCATCTTTATTTTTTTCTTTCAAAAGCAACTACTTTCTTAGAGTATTTAACTGAAATTTGTGGTTTCAACTTTTTCTTGTTTTAGCAGTAAATGTCTGCTCTTTTATTTTTAAGTGAAAATGAGGACTGAAAAAAAGAAACTAATCACAATCCTGCCCTTTTATAAACACATTTGAGGTTAGAAAATACAAGAAACAAAGAAAACCCTAAATAAATGGCAGGACAATAGCAATTATTTCATAAAATAAACATTGCAACAATAACTTTTTGTAACTTAATGCCTTGGAACAGACATAACCTAATCAAATGTCTAGGTGTCTTTCAGCGTACCACACAGTGTTTAGAAAACTGATGTATTACACTTTAAAAACATTAAAACTGATAGGGTACTTGCGCTTAGTTTGGCTCAGTAAGGGCGCATTATAAGGCCTCCATGACTGAACACCCTCTCCACTGGTGCACTGGTGGCAGGAACAGCAAGAGCCCTCATAGCCACAGGATGAAGTCTTGGAAAAAACGGTTGCATACCTTTTCCAGAAGTCTAAACAGTCTACTCCATCTTCTTCAGAAGTCACCTGGATGTAGAGATAAATCTCAGTCTTAACAGAAGAGCCATGGTCAGAAGTTTTTTGTTGCCTTTCTTTCGGTAGCCATAGAAAAGGCGTGGAGTCTTTGCAGGTGGTTCATCATCTTGATCATCATCCCCACTTCTGCTGTCAGGGAGGGGGACTTTCATAGCTTCTGCCAAGACCAGCTCTGTGTCACACACAAGAAAGTAAAACAAGGATTAATTACTAGAACAGGATCATAAATTACAGACAACTAATCACAAGTGAACCTGGATATGATTTTATTAAAGACTAATGCATTGTGGTGTAATTGAACAAAAATTTTTACTTCTCACCCTATTAACTTCTCCTTCACTTTACTCTTGACTTCCTCTGGTGCGCCAACATCTTGTTCCAGCCAAAAGAGGCAGAATGATGGATCAAGGAATGCAGACATCATATAAAGGTTATCTCCAAATGGAAGATCTTCAGCAATCTGAGCAGGGACATCTAATCTGACGTTCACAAACATGCCCTTAAAACGATGATGAAGTGATGTTTGCAGGGCTTTAATGAGACCAGTCAGATGACGAGTTGTCTTTAGCATGTTAGTGAGGTGACTGTTGAGCGACAGTACACAGGGGAGAGCTGCACTGATTGTCACTACTTTCTCCCCTTGTGTAAGGTCTGTTGCTCGGAGAAATGGGGCCAGAATTTCGACAAGTTCTGCTCGGCTGGCTCCACTCTCGAGGTGAAAGGCACAGCCCTTTATGTGCCTGAATTTCCAGTAGATCATTTAGGCTTTGGGGATCCAAATCAGTGACTGCTTCTACAAGGCGAAGCGTTGAGTTCCATCTTGTTGATACAGCAGATGCTGTGACTGGCTCCATATTGAGTCTCGAATGCTTCCTTCATGCTGCATGTAGAATGCAGCAAACTGCAGAGTTTTGCCAATTTTGCTATTGCACTGTTTAAAGTTTTTGTCTCTTTCAATCCATCTCGCACAACAAGTTGCAAGGTATGTGCAAAGCACTGTAGGCGCTGTTGCCGTCAACTGCTCCAGATGGATGCTACATCATTCTGTAATTCCTCACTTGTTTCCTGCCCTAAGTTACCATTTTCCAGATCATCGTCATCATCTTCCTTATCAGTCACAGTTGAGGGGAAACAAACCATGAAAGCTTTCTTCATATTAGCAGCATTATCAGAGATTATGTAGTCTAATTTGTGTTTTATGTTAAAGTTGTCACATATCTCTTCAAACTTTTCACTTATTCATTCTCCAGTGTGTGAACCTGTGAATCTCTCACAACTTAAAAGGACTGACTGCAGTCTTGGGCCGTTTTTCTCATATTCCATGAAGTGGGATGTTACACCTAAAAAGCCACGCATGGTCCTGTCTGTCCAGATATCCACAGTCGCAGAAACAGTGTCTGTCTTTTCTAACTTGGATTTAATCTTGACCACCTTTTCTGCAGCAAGCTCAATTAGACGCCTGGTTACTGAGGTGCGACTTGGCGGTCAGTATTTCTCGTCTACGACTGCCATGAAGTTTTTAAAGCTGGGCTTGTTGATCAATGACAAGGGGAGGTTGCATGAAATAATAAGGTCTTGTATTATTGCTTGAGTAATTGCCTTATGTCTGGGATGTCCCTGGCTGTACACCTGCACTCCTTTGGTCAGAAAGGACTCCATGCTGCTCTGTCTCTTTCCACTTTCCAGTTTTTTTGCTTTACTGAATTCTGAGAACCTGTAGATTAACATGGATATTTATATAGAATAGTACCTAGCCATCTCCAATATCATGGTTTTTTAAAAGTGTACCAAAATTAGCGTGGATCCAATTAGTAAGATACAAATAACTTAAAAGTACTGCATTTCAAAACTTTTTTTTTCTTCTCTCTGAGGGCAGTTAAGGGCAAAAAAATAACATTTAAGTTTGATACTTATGTAATGTAATAAACTAATGTCTGCATTCCTGAGGACTCGAGCTTAGCTTGTTTGTAGCACAGATGCTAACCTGTTACACAGTGACTAACCTTTCCGGGTGGGTTTTCATGTGGCGGATAAAATTAGATGTGGTGGACCCAGCATCGTGTATTTTTTTTCTACAGAAGCTGCAGTTTGCTGCTCTTTTATTCCCGTCTTGTGTAAAGTTTTGGTAGCCAAAGGTTATTATAAACGGTGGGACCGAAACAGGGGTGCTAATCGATGCCTCCATATCTGTAAGGGTTGCAAGCGTGCGCAGGCGCACGCGGGCATATCTTTCACGTAGTCAGTGACGTCAGTGCTACGTAACTGTTTGACAGCCCCTCTGCCGTTTTTTTTTTTTTTACCTCTGCTGTGTGCGGGTAAGTTGAGCGGCGATCAGTAAAGTTAGTAAAACAAAAAACACTTAAAAATAAATCATTGTTCACAAGTCAGAAATCGCGAGTCTCAGTCGAGTCTGAAGTCCTTCAAATGCAAGTCTAAGTCGAGTCTGAAGTCATTAAATATGCGACTTAAGTGCGACTTGAATACGAGTCACAAACTCGAGTCCCCATCTTTGATACATATGTGTATATATATATGCCCCGCTTCTGTCAG
>NW_015151152.1:157945-171190 GCF_000732505.1 Cyprinodon variegatus | reverse complement strand
AACGTTCTGCTCTCTCTGCTTTTTCTCATAGTAGCTTCATCTGGTCTTTTCCTGTTTGGCTGTGACGCCATCCTGGAAAGAAACATCAGCTGTGCTGCTGCCATCAACACTCTTGTTTATAGATGCTGGAGATCGGCCTGTTTTCCAGTGTGGTCCTGTTTCCCTGACTGTGACTGGCTGCTCTCTTCCTCTAGAGTTTTTCCTCTCCACTGTCGCTACAAGCATGCTTAGTGTGAGGGATTGTATTCGAGTCAATGAGTCAATGCAATCAGCTGATTTTCCTTAGATAGAAAACTTTGAATCAATTTGACTGGATGATCTGGTTGAACTGTAAAGTGCCTTGAGATGACATGTGTTGTGAATTGGAGCTATAGAAATAAACTGAATTGAATATACACATATGTATATATACATATATATACACATATATATCCATAAATATTCATATATATATATATATACATATTAATTTGCTTGAATTGATTTGCTTGTAACAGTTTACATACACTATGATGCTGTAAACACATTTTTTGTTTTAATTGAATATTAAAACATCACATATTTATCACCTACCTGTCCTTTATTATCTTAACTTATTACTCAGTTTTGCATTATGTAAGAGCAGGGTGTGCTGTTCTGTTTTTGTTTCTATCTGTATGTAGTAAACATAATTTGGCCATTAAGCTTTTGCAGATTCTGACTATATGAACCAGCATGTAGAAGGCTTTAATTATTTTCTTTTTTCCAGTTTAAAAATGTACACCCAGCAGCCTCAACTGGTAAACATAGCAAGCCAAGGTTAGACAAGGAAAGAGTTTGTTTTCAACGTCATAAATTTAGTTATTTACCTCAGTTCCTGTTTTCTCTGATATTTATCGGAGCGTAACAGACATCTTCTGTCCTCACAGATGAATAAACTGCAACAGGGTCACTACCTGCAAATAAATGGAGGCATGAATAAATACCTTCAGCAACCAAAACAGCAAGAACAAACAGCAACAACACTAATAGACTTGGTTAATAAGCTTTATGAGGAGAATTTGATTGCTTTTTTTCTGTTCCTAACACCTCTGCAGGTAAAGTTTAAATATAAACCATTGAGGTCATTTGAAACTGCGTGTTGGAAACCAGAAAGTTTCACACCTCCCTGTGCAATCTGACCCATTTCACCACAGAGTAGAAAATAAACACGTCTGCAGAGCGCGGATGGAAACAATGACCACAGATGGCCAAAGCTCAGTGAGAAAATAGACCAGTTTTAGTCTGCTAATCTCAACAAGAGGAAACTGCTGTTTTAGCTGCTGTAAAATACTTAATTAAATTAAACTGTTGAAATAATAAAGAAAGAAATCTGTGAATAATAATTTAATATTTGATTGTTTCAGGGCAGTACGTGCTGGTAAATACCACAGTTTATGAGGTCATGACTTGGTTTCTGTACTTCAAAGCCTTCAGATGAGAACATCAATAAAGCTTTCATCTGCATCTTTTCAAACACACAAGAAAAACAAATATATTCCTATGAACAGCAGTATGTTTCAACTAAAGGCTGACATTAAAATCAGAAAGCTGCGTATTCAGATTTTATAAAGGTTTTTCTTCTTCATCTTCATATTTTGTTGGTTTATTTTTAATGGACCCAACAAAAGTTTGATTTCAGAAAATGATCATCAGCAGCAGTTACAGTGTATTTAGACTGTGGTAGAGCTATCAGGATGAGTCTGTCATTATTGTCTTATTACGAAAATTTAACATAACTTTCATAAAATATACAGTAAAACATATTAATTGTTCGGTCTAATTTCTTCTTTTGATCACTATAAAATATAAAAAAACCCTTAAAGTTTCTTTCAATGCACAAATCACATGAAACCGTATCTTGTGTTTTTATTTGCTTTTGAACAAAAATATCAACTCTTCCCCTAATTCAGTGTGGATTTTCATCCCTTTATGTGGGCCCCTATGTACTCGTCCTGTAGTCCGTTTGACATAGATACCAGATATACACAACAAAAAATAAACATAAAACTAAAGTAAAATCTAGAAACCAAATAAAATGAAATTCATAGATCAAAACTAAAAAACGCTTGCAGTCTGGCGTCCCTGGGGTGTGTTGCCCACGGGTGGGTGCCCCAGCGGGGCATGGGGTGCTGTGGGGTATGTTGATTTGGGTCTGTGTCGGCGTATGCCCGGGTGTCTGGCCCTGCCGGGGCCTCTGGTGTGCTGGGGGCCTTGGGGTCTGCTGAGCTCGTAGGGGGCATGGACATTAATATCTTATGGCAGGTGCTTACCCCTTTATGGGTTTGCACTCTGCTAGTGGAGGGAGGGGAGGGGGGGCGAGTGGGAATGTACCCAGCCTGGATGTCTATCGTCGTCGTATGTGTGGAGAATTGTTTACATGTTAGTGTTGGGGAGGGATTACATTTCTGGGGGGGTGTTGATGTTGGAAGCGTTTCTTAGACAATAGTATAATGTCAGCTTTATTCTGTGTTGCTGATTTTAACAATTTCCCTATTTTAGATTAAACATGTGAGAAAATTCTAGGATGTTTAACAACTGTCCATCCAAGTTATTAATCCCTATTGGTCTGTAAAAAATAAGTTAAATATGATTAAAAGAAAAGATATTTTACCTTTTGGTTTTGACCTTTGTTTCTTGTTTCTGATGGCAATCTGTCCATAATGAATGTCCTCTGATCTCACTGCTGAGTAGACGGCAGCTGGATCACTGTCTGACACTAAGACACAAATTGTATTAAAACATCACATACATTATCAAATAGAACACAGTGAAACACAAAACCTGAAATCTGCTCACAAGAACTATAATGTTGGATTTATTTAGAAGAAAAATAATCATGGTTCACTTTTTATGTCAAATTTGGCAGGAAGGTTTGGACAACTGCAGGCTGAATATATAGCAAACATCTAAAATAAACTTTTTCACAGTATGTTCGAGAGTAAATAACCTCTGTAAACAACCCCAAAGGACTTTTTGAAAATAAACTGTTAAAACTAGGCCTAAAGTGCCACTTTAATGTAACTGTTCAATGTTTTCACATTTTTATGTTGTATCAGATATTGGTCCAACTGCTTTCCTATTAGGGTTAAATAGTAGATATTGCAGCTGAATTTTCCTATTGTTTAAAACAATCACAAACCAGATTCAGGGATAGAACCATCTAACTTACACATTTCACCAGAAGGGGTTAGTTGAGGCTGGAAAAGAGAGCATTGATCATGTGTTTTTCAGGTTAACATTTTTAGGATATCTATTAATTTTATGGTCATCCCCAGACTAGGCCCAGCCACTTAGTGCACTTTGGCACCACCCACCCTGGTTCTTGGTTAAACTTTAAATCTTAAATGTTAAATACATTCTAGAATAAATGTGTCTCTGTGTGGTGCTCGAGTGGTTCAGTCTGAATGTTTGTTCTCAGAGTTATATTAAAACACTAAAGCAGAAAACCACAGAGTGGCTTGAGGCAGTTAACTGAATCACATGATGCAAAACCACAGTACTGAGAGCCCTGTAGAAACCACCAACCTCTGACATCTACTAAAAAATATCATCGATGGAAAAACTGTCATGTTAATGAGATGTTAATTAGGTTAGTGCAGCATAAAAAAATCTGAAAACTGAACAAAACACTGATGCACAGAGAATAAGCTAAGATAAAAGTTTATATATGAAGCCAATAAATTCATCAAATGTTGAGACTCATAAATCAGATCTTTCTGAATGAAAACTCTGGATGGGAACATTTGTATATTGAAATGTTTGTGATCACAACCAGAATGCCAATTTATTTACTAAGCAAAGATTAGGTGACACTATCTAGGTAGAGATGACTAGGTTCTCCTCCTGGACCGGTTACTGCTTGTGATCCAGTCATGTATAAGGAGCAGATACATTTAGTACACCCTGGACAGGTCTGTCACAGGACAATACCATTAATAATGTCTTACAGATAATTCCAGTTCCCAGTGTACCTGGATGCAACTGCCGGGAATAGGTTGCTCATTTACTGTGTTGAGCTTTCAGTCATCATCACACCGCAGTGATAAGACGACCCATCCACCACGCAAACACAAGGCCAGAAGTTTGAAACTAAAAAAGAAAAACAACTGAAAAGTAATATTGTTTCCAAGTTTCACATCTTTTACTGTCAAATGCAAAATGCGTTATAAGTTCCAAATGTTTTTTTTTTTTTTTTTTTTTGCTTTTTATAGTGCTATTATTATTATTATTATTATAATTTTTTTTTTTTGAGGGGGGTAAATATTTTTTGTCAGGCTCAATTTTTTCCTTTTGAGCAAACTCATTTTTCAGGTTCAATTTTTTATTTTTTTTTACCTTTTAATAACCTTATGGCCCATTTTAGTTCTGTAGTTTATGATGCTTCTTAGGGAGATTATTTTGGAGGTTTACTGTATACTTGGTGGGTTTCTGATTCTAGGTTCCCCTTTTCTTATCTTTATCTAAATACCAGTCTGTACAAGAGGCAGTGAAAATATGGCTGAAAACAATTTTCAAAAATGCCATCTTTTATAAATTGTAAACTCTTATCCAATACCAGCCCTCCTTTCTTGAATTCGCCGATTCATTAGTACACAGTAGCAGAGCCAGAATATCTTCATATGGGTGACCATGCAGGAACCAATGTGCACTAAGGGGTGCCCGCAAATTGATAAATGTAAAAATCAGTTCAGGGCCAATATAAACTGATCACACAGTACTGGTTGGTATTTATTGTATCGTTTTTCGTTAGTATGATCAATTTCAAGTCATGGTTACACTTTTAATTACCGGTATTCATATAAACAATAAGTTATAAGTTAGAGATAGTGATTATCTATAAAAAAAAAAAAAGGGATGAATTTTGACTTAGTTTTCTTTTCTTTTATATTTTCAATTTGGGCGTTAGCAAAGGTGAAGAATATGACTGAATGCAGTTTCCACAGTATGGTTAGTGATATTGGTGTCGTGAAGAAGATTAAACAAGAGTAGTGTTTGTGATTGTGAGGCTAAGATTGCTGTGGCATGTAGTCACAGCTATGCAGCTACCTAAGAACAAGTTGAAAGATTAATGACGAGTGTTTTCCCCCCCAGTTTGATTATTATGATGATAGTACCACAAAACATTGTGATAAGACACACTAGATTTTTACAAATCCCTCGCTAATAAGTCTACACACATATTCATACTTGTATGTTGTCTAAACTGGTTCTATTTCTGCAGAATATTGAATGAGTTGAGCAGTTGTTCTTTATCACTAATTTTATAGAAAACTGCTTGATGGTTGCAGAGACACAAAACATTCCCTTCTTCCCCATAAAGCAGATAACATAGTTCTGAAAAAAGCATGGTTTCTGTTCATGTCCAATTTAATATTAGTATTTTTATGTAAATATTAAAATTGATTTTTTTTCTAATTGTAGTGTTAATATAAGAACAACTTGCAATAGACTGGCAAGTGTCCAGAGTGTAGCCTGCCTCCTGCCCGTTGACAGCTAGAGATAACAACATAAACATAAACCAAGTTACCTTTACTTGATTCTTTTTTCCGTTGATGCTCAGTTATCCTAATATCACTGTAGGTTATATTGTCCTCTCCTTCTTCATTTTCTTTAACTGGAATAAAATAGATCAATTTAAACCTTCTTCAATACAGAAAAAATTACTGATGGCAGTGTTTAATTTTAAAATCCATCATAGAATGGTAGACCTACAGCCATCTACTTAAAATATATATTTAAAAATGTTGCATAAAATAAAGCTGACCTTTTGTGAATCTCTTACTGTCAGGTTTCCTCTTCCATCTTCGTCTCACCAGTAGAACCAGCAGCAGAAGGAAAACCACAACCCAGACACAGGCAATAGATGGCAGCACATATTTAGACAGAGGAGGAGGTCCAGTGGTTTCAGGGGGAGGGGGGGCTGGTTTCTCTGAAACACAAAGATTTATTAAATATGTGTCAGATAGATAATAGGACTCAGAGAACTGAAGGATTTGATCCTGACCTTCAACAGAGATCCAGCTGGATGGAGACTCTCCATGACCACTGATGTTACACCTGTAGAGGCCTTCATCAGAGCTGGTCACATGGTGGAGGGTCATGTGACCTTTGGACTCAGTCCTGATGAGGGAGCCATCTTTATAGAAATCAGCTGGGAGGTTGGAGGGAGTGGTTTTTGTTAGACAGCTCAGAGTGACGTCATCTCCCTCCATCACAGGGAGGACAGGACTCTGCAGGATCACTGATCCACCTCAACACAGAGACAAACTACAGCATTTCATCCATTTCCACACAGCTTCATCAACACTAACTCCACAGTCTGATCTTACCAGTGACAGTGAGCTGGATGCTGCTGCTGGCTGCTCCCTCTCTGGACGACCAACACCAGTAAACTCCACTGTCTCTTTCTAAAACATTACTGATGATACAGGTAGATCCAGCTAGTTTCCCCCATTCCTTTCCACACTGAGTCCTGGTTCCTCTGGTTGTGTTCCTCCATACAGTCCATCCAGCAGAGCTGTTGTTCTCCTCACAGCTCAGAGACACAGAGTCTAACTCAAAGAACTGAGATCTGCTGGGACTCACAGTCAGAGCAGCTGGAAGGAATAAAAGTTTTCTAATGTTTATTCTCCATCTCTAATATTAAAATCCTTTATTCTGTCTGAAGAGTTTTGATTCTGGTAGAAATGAACCAACCTGCATCAGTTATGAGGCAAACCAGTGAAGTCAGAACTGAAAAGAATTCACATTTATTGGTTATATCTGATATAACTTATATGGAAATATTTTCATACAATTGTACATCAGACTTTGACAGTCCCAAAGGTATGATATTTATTCACAGGACAAACATTTTAAAGCTGAAATTACTCTTTATCAGCACTTTGGTAAACCACATTCAAGTATTTTTTCAAGAATGCTATTACATTTTATATAAAACATAAGACAATGTTAAATTATGGTGAATTTTTTAGCCTTCAGCAGATGAATAAATTACTTTAAACACAGGTTCTTTACTTACAGAGCAGATAATGAAGACATGTTTCCATCATTGTAGCTCTCACTGGTCTGACCACTGATCATGCTCTGCTGGAGGAGCTGCTGCTGAATAAAGACCACCCTCTTCCTGGAAACAATGAGTGAAAGAGTGTGTAGGCGTGTCTAAACAGCTATAAGTGTTCATGTTTAAATTAAAAAACAAAACAAATAGTTATATAGGGATGTAGACCCTATATAGACCCTATGTAAGACAAACATTACTAGAGGGGTGTTTCATAAAACTGGCTTAGTTTGTTAGTCTGCCTTAGGTGGCCAAGTCTGGCTTATTTTATTGTAATTTGAGTTCATTAAAGCTGGCTCACTTAGAGTATATTTGGTTACTATGGAAATGACTCAGAATATCTCTGCTAATAAGCTGATTCAAAATTTTCCAAATTATTGCTCCTAGCTCCTATCCTTTCATCTGTAGCAGTTTTAACAGTAAGAACATTAAAAGATAGTAGAGGACCTCTGTACTACTGTGCTTAATACTGACAGCCTTCAGCATTATGGTGTTGGGATCTGGAGGTCTGTCCACCTTCCTCCAGCAGAGGGCGCCCTAGGTCTCCTGGAGCTGAGCTGACGACCTCACCTGCGGCCCATCAATCATCAGGAGACCAGCATATAAGCAGCTGCAGAACTACACTCCAGCGCCAAAGTGTTAAGCCAGTTATGGTTAGCGAAGCCTGAGCAGACAAGCCTGTCTGATTCTCTGACTCCCCTGAAAACCAGAACCTGAACCTAACCAGTTTTTGTCTTCTCTGCTTCTTAGGAAGAAACCTGACTGAGCTGCCGATGCTTAGCCCTCTGCCAACTTCTAGCCTCTGGACCCTCCTGGTTCCCTCCCTCTGCTGCTAAGCCTGAATCACGTCACAGGTATAAACCTGCTCAATTCCTCTGACAAGATCTTCCGTATCCTGGCTAACCAAACTGTCCCTCTCTACAGAGAACCCTGTGTGACCAGTCCCGGATCTGTTTCCCAGCATCATTCAAATAACATTGTCTTTGTTTTAATAAACAGTCAAACTTTTCATCTGCCTCCGTTGTGTTCTGCATGTGGGTTAGAAACCTGAATCCCATCATGACAGAACACTCTGGCCAACAACCTTACCCAGCAGTCCACCTCCGGAGGATGATTGAGGAACAAGGAGTTTTGATTCAAGGCCACGACTCCACCCTCCGTGAGTTTAACACACGTTTGGATCAGCAAAATCAAACTTTACAGGAATTAGCCAGCTACCTTAACAATGCTAACCCCAGAACGGAGCCAGCTCAACTTCAGGTTCCGGAGCCAAACCCGCCTCAAAGGTCAGACTCTGTTCCGTCATTTCCTGAATTCCGTCCGTCACTTCCTGAGAAATATTCAGGCATTACAAGTAAACGCAAAGGATTTCTTTTCCAATGTAGACTGATTTTCGAACATTCTCCAGCCAGTTTCTCTAACGATAGGAGAAAGATTAGCTTCATTCTTTCTCAATTGACTGGAAGGGCTCTCGAATGGGCTGAGGCCCGATTCCCCTCTGAATCCAGTTTCAGATGTACTTTCGAGCAATTTATTAAAGAATTCTCACAAGTCTTTAACCAAGACTCTGATAAATCAATTGATTCTCGAGCTCTGCTATGCCTAAAACAAGGTAATCGGACTGTAGCAGATTTCTCGATCGACTTCCGGGTCAAAGCTGCAGCTTCCGGGTGGAATGAATGCGCGCTTAAAAGTGCCTATTTTAAGGCTCTAGATGAAAAGATTAAGGATGAACTCGCCACAATCGACTAACCAGCTTCTCTGGAGGAATTAATCAGCTTAACCATTCGTTTGGATAATCGACTTTAGCCAGGACCAGGTCTAAATTAAGAAGCCATGTTTTTTCTGTAACTGCTCCTAAGACTAACTGCTCTTCTGCATTTTCTGCCCCACCTGAGATTGATTCTAGGCCACGGAATCGTATCCAGTCAGCTCCTGTTCATCCATCTTTAACCCACGGCATCTCTTCTCCTACAGAAACCTCTGATGTTGAGCCTATGCAGATTGGTCATACCAGACTCACTACAGAGGAGAGGCAAAGGAGATATAAAGGGAACCTATGCATGTATTATGGAGAGCCCGGTCATTTTGTCTCCTCCTGCCCGGCTAAGGTAAAAGCCGGGGTCCGCCAGAGGAAATGAGGAGTCTGGCGGACCATCTGCAATCTGAAAAATCTGCATTAGATCTGCATTTATTGATTCCGGTTGAGAAAAATTTAATTGACTCCAACCTTGTCCAACAACTAAACATTGAAACCATTCCTTTGAAAAAGCCTCTTAGAGTCTCAGCCATAGATGGTAAAAGATTACATCAAGTTACCCACCAGACTCAGCCTCTTCAACTCCTGATTTCTGGTAATCACCGAGAGACTATGACCCTTTTTTGTTTTTCCATCAACCTGTTCTTCCCTTGTTCTTGGATATGAGTGGTTAGAGCAACACAACCCTCATACAAATTGGACTAAGAGACACATTGAATCGTGGTCTGCCTCCTGCTATGTCTCCTGTCTTCGTTCCGCAGCCCCTGTTATTCAGTCTCCGAGTAGTCAAAGGGAGCCAGATCCACCCGATTTGTCTTCAGTGCCATCTGAGTATCAGGATCTAGCACCAGTCTTCAGCAAGGTCAGTGCATTGTCTCTTCCTCCTCACAGACCATATGACTGTGCTATAGATCTATTGCCTTGGGCTCCCCTTCCTAGCAGCCGACTCTTCAATATCTCCAAACCAGAAAGAGAGACAATGGAGAAGTACATTAACGAGTCTCTAGCTGCTGGAATTATTCGGCCATCTTCATCCCCTCTTGGTGCAGGCTTCTTTTTCGTCGTTAAGAAGGATGGATCTCTCCGACCCTGCATAGATTACAGAGGCCTTAACCAAATAACAATTAAAAACAAATATCCTCTGCCTCTGCTTGCATCTGCATTTGAACCCGTCCAAGGGGCTACAGTTTTTACTAAACTGGATCTAAGAAATGCCTACCACCTTCTCCGCATAAGGGAGGGAGATGAGTGGAAGACGGCCTTCAAAACCCCTCTAGGTCAATTCGAATACCTAGTTATGCCTTTTGGTCGGACTAATGCTCCTGCCTGTTTTCAAGCCCTGGTTAACGACGTGTTGAGAGACTTCCTCAACATTTTTGTTTTTGTTTATATTGACGACATCCTGATTTATTCCAAGAACCTGTCAGATCACAAGAAACACGTCCGTTTGGTTCTCCAAAGACTGCTCGAAAACAAACTTTTTGTCAAGGCTGAAAAATGTAAATTTCACCAACCTTCTGTCACTTTTCTAGGATTTGTGCTCGAGGGCAGGCAGGTGAAGCCATCAGAGGACAAGATTAAAGCAGTTCTAGATTGGCCTACCCCCGAGAATTGGAAACAACTCCAGAGGTTTTTGGGCTTTGCAAACTTCTACAGGAGGTTCATTAGAAATTACAGTCAGACTGCCCAGCCACTCACTGCCTCGACTTCAGTAAAAATAACTTTTCACTGGTCCGTTGAGGCCGAGGCCGCCTTCAATAAACTCAAGGCTCTGTTTTCTAGTGCACCAATTCTCATACAACCTGACCCCTCTAAACAGTTCATCTTAGAGGTGGATGCATCTGACTCTGGAGTGGGAGCAGTCTTATCCCAGCAATCTGACTCTGACAACAAAACTCACCCATGCGCCTTCTTTTCCCGCAGGCTTACTCCAGCTGAACAAAACTACGATGTTGGCGATAGAGAACTTCTTGCTATCAAATTGGCTCTGGAGGAGTGGCGGCATTGGCTAGAGGGCGCTGAACACCCCGTGCTGGTATGGACTGACCACAAAAATCTTTCTTACATCCAGTCTGTTAAAAGGTCAAACCCACGTCAATCCCGTTGGTCCCTCTTCTTTTCTCGATTTAACCTCATCATCTCCTACAGACCTGGTTCCAAGAATGTAAAACCTGACTCTCTCTCTCATCTGTACTCACCTGATAAACCTGAAGAACCTGAATCTGTCTTGCCTGCCAGCTGCACCGTAGGGGTTGTCTCCTGGGAAATCACCGACCTGATCAACCTCGCTTTAGTTTCTGAACCTGACCCGGGAAATGGACCTCCAAACCGCACGTATGTACCTACCTCCGTAAGATCCCGAATGATTCATTGGATGCATTCTGCCAAATTTTTCAGCACATCCAGGTGTCAGCAGAACCATCGCCCTCATCACTCGCCGTTTCTGGTGGCCGTCCCTCCACAAGGACGTAAAAGAATATGTTCTGGCTTGTCCCATCTGCGCCAGAAACGAACTATCCCATCAGCCTTCTTCTGGTCTGCTCCACCCCTTACCTGTTCCGTCTCGACCCTGGTCCCACATAGCAGTGGATTTTGTAACCGGCCTCCCTGTCTCCAAGGGTATGACAACAATACTCACAATCATTGATCGTTTTTCCAAAACCTGCCATCTTGTTCCCCTCAGGAAGCTTCCTACGGCTTTCCAAACTGCACAGCTTCTCATAAAACACGTCTTCCGACTCCACGGCATCCCTCAGGAGGTCCTGTCAGACAGAGGCCCCCAGTTCACAGCTCAGGTCTGAAAAAACTTCTGTTCAGCACTCAACTCCAAGTCATCTCTCACCTCAGGTTACCATCCTCATCCAACGGACAAACCGAGAGAATGAACCAAGAACTCGAATCCACTCTCCGCTGCCTGACCTCCACCAACCCGACTGATTGGAATCTATATCTGCCATGGGTAGAGTATGCTCATAATTCACACAAGTCATGTGCAACCGGTCTCTCTCCATTTGAAATTTCTTTAGGATACCAGTCACCACTCTTTCTGTCCGATGAAAAAGAGATCTCCATTCCGTCAGTCCACCATCACATGTTTCCCAAATCAAACCTGTCCTGACCATCCCTCTTTGCCCTCCGTCCGACTACCCTCCACCCGCCTGGGACATTGATGGTCACCCTGCCTTCACCGTTCGCCGCATCGTAGACTCCCGTTGCTGGGGCCACGACTGGCAGTACTTGGTCGACTGGGAGGGCTACGGAGGACCGCACTTGGGTTCCTGGATCCTTCATCCTGGACTCCTCTCTGATCGACGACTACCCTGAGTCTCTGCCCTCTACATCCTCTGGACCGCCAGGAGGCGGTCGTTGAGGGGGGGGGATTGGTGGGGATCTGGAGGTCTGTCCACCTTCCTCCAGCAGAGGGCGCCCTAGGTCTCCTGGAGCTGAGCTAACGACCACACCTGCGATCCATCAGTCATCAGGAGACCAGCATATAAGCAGCGGCAGGACTACACTCCAGCACCAGAGTGTTAAGCCAGTTATGGTTAGCGAAGCCTGAGCCAACCAGCCTGTCTGATTCTCTGACTCCCCTGAACCTTGAACTTGAACCTAATCAGTTTTTGTCTTCTCTGCCTCCTAGGAAGAAACCTGACTGAACCCTGGAACTCTGTAAGAGTTTCTCTGCTGAAATCTGCCTGCCGGCTCTCAGGAGCTCACCTGAAGATTCTAACTGTCTGAACCTGCCTGCCCGCCCTCAAGAAGAGGATCGGATGAAACCCTGGATCTGAACACTGATAAGTCTGAAGTCGAACCCTGCCGTTGCTTAGCCCTCTGCCAACTACTAGCCTCTGGACCCTCCTGGTTCCCTCCCTCTGCTGCTAAGCCTGAGTCACGTCACAGGTACAAACCTGCTCAATTCCTCTGACAAGATCTTCCGCATCCTGGCTCAAAGAAATCAAATAAATATATCAATTTTGTAGAACATTTATTGACAGTCAATTTTAGGTCACTTTTTAAAATTAATTTACTTTTAAACCAGGACAAGATCTTATGGGGCCTTAAGCAGAATATGATTAAGCAACTCCGTCTATCTGTCAAGAACATCCACCAGCAGGATATCCTGGGGGCCCCATAAAACTCTGTTTCCATGTATGGTTAATACAACTAATCCTTATTTGTGCACATTAATTATGTTTTTGATTAAAAATCCTTTGGCTAAAAAGCCATCAGAACGCTGATAAATAGAGAGGAAAAAGAGACAAGAAAAGAGGGACAAAACCTAGAACAAATAATGGATGTCCATTCTATTAACATTTCTCTATCTGTAGAATGGGTCTGTTTTATGGGTTTTCTTCTCAGGGGGCCCCCTGCCTGTCTTTGCCTAGGGCCCCAAATTTCCTAAATC
>NW_015151152.1:139219-157034 GCF_000732505.1 Cyprinodon variegatus | reverse complement strand
TAAATAGCATGGAAGAAATAAATAGGGGAAAAAATGCAAACAAAGAATTATACAGACAAAAATATTATCACATGCACATAAATAAATACTTAACAAAAATAAGTAATAAATAAATAAAGTTGAAGATTATGACAATAAATAAATAAGGTAATTATAACAAAAGCTAATAAAGAAGCTAATTAAAAGAGCTATATATATATTTATGTCTCACTTTATAATTTAATTTCAACCTACATTTATTTATTGTATTTTGGGGGGCAATTAATTGTATGCTTATTTATTTATTGAGCATTTATTTATTTCTGTATTTATTTTTAAATATGGCAGGATTGGTCCTCCATACAGGATGGACACGTGGATGATGCTTGTAAAATTGGGACTAGAGCTTTCTGAAAAAGAACTACAAAAAACAAAATATACACAAATTTAATGAACAGCTAAAGCTCTCTCTTATAAAACCCAAAACATATGAAGGCATATACATTAGCATGTTTGACAGATGAAACAATGTTTTGTTGTTAAACCCAGGTGGGCTATGCATATAAGGTCTGTCACACCACAGACTGAGGGATTCCTTACAGGTCCTAAGCAGCTGATAGAAACATCAGGAGGTTCCTGTATTACATAAACTATGATAGGAAACTCTGCTTCATTTTAGTTCCAGAAAATGTTGCCCAATATTGGGACTTACACCTATAGCTAAAACTTGCATATGATCTGGATCATAGCAGATTTTTTAAGAATTGTTCCTTGGCGTGAGGTGCACATTTAATGACTTTGTCCTTAAAATCCTATTATAATGTTTATATATTAGGCACAATGTGAGCACAATGAATGCTCTCACTTTCTTTAATCTCTCTGCACTCTGCTTTCCTTAATCTGCAGATTGAGACTTCGAGTGAGATATGGCTCACCTTTATTGTGTTTTTGTTCCTTTTTTTGTTCAGTATAATAATTCCAGACTTTTTAAGTCAATGTTCACTGCTGCCACCCTGAGGTTTAGGGAAACTACTTGTTCTGCAAAATTGCAGAACAAGCAGTGTTCTACCAGTGTTCTACATGGTTTCTACCCCAGACAGTAAACGACCAACTCAATTTTGCCATGTAAACTTACTTAAGCCCTACTTTGATCGTATTCTGGAAGAAAAAGATATGTAGGCAGTGGCCTGTCCAGTGAAAGTAGACTTTCACTGCACAGCAGGAATTGATGAGGATGTGCAGACTTAAGGCCAAGGCTTAAGAACTCTGAGATATTGTCTAACTTGCAAACATTATTCAGTCAATAGTCTGCAGAAAGAAGTGAGCAGTTGAAGCAATTCATTTTGGCTTTTTATGCCTTGTTCAGTGACATTCCAACATGTACTAACTTAATGGAGCATGACATTGATGTGGAAGGTGCATAGCCCATCCCTCAGAATTTTTTATTGTGTCCCTCCAGAGAAAAGTAACTTGTTGGAGTCAGAAACTCAGTATTTGCTGGACAACAGCCTGGCTAAACCATCTTGCTCCAGTTGGGCCTCACCATTTTTGTTGGTAAAAAAACTGACGATACTTATAGATTCTGTACTGATTACAGGAAATTGAACAGCATTACAAAACCTGACTCCTACCCACTTTCTCGGATGGAAGATTATGTGGATGGTGTTGGAACTGTGAAAGTCAAAATCAGCACTTGGTGTGATCAGCCTCACTTCTGCAACATTATAAACTTGAAATTCAGTACATTAGAGGCACTGAAAATGTGCTGTCTGATGCATTGTCTCATGCCATTGATGGATCAGACTAATACGAAAAATGGCTACAGTAGTCCTAGTTGGGATCCTATGTTTAAAGTGGGGAGGTGTTACGGCTGCAGTGGGTCTTTGCCATTTTTCCTTGTAGGGTTCAGGAGACAGACCCATTGGAGATGTTATGGTTTGCCCTGATTGGTGCTCTGTTGCTTTAAAGCTGCTATGGATGCAGCAGATGGGAAGCCTTTTCCCTCTTCATCTTCAGAACCCCATTTGGTTTGGTCTGGTTGGGTTTTGTTAAGTCTGTTTTGTTTTAATTCTGGTTAGTTTTGGTCTTTGCATTGATCTGTTTTGGTTATCCCAAATGGACATTTTGGTTTCTTATCTTCAGCTCTGCGCTCCTGTTTGTTTTAATAAACGCTTTGAACTTTCCCAATGCCTGTCTCGCCTCGAATTATGGATCCAATGTTCTGAGGTCATTACAGAAGCCTCAGCTCTCCTTGCGGATTTAGGATTTTGAGAAGGTATCAATGGACAATTCTATGTGACACTACCAAGCCAGCTTAAATGCTTTTCAGACGCATTCATTTACAACCATAAAGCAGCCCGTGCTGGTTTAATTGCTCCTGCAGGAAAAAGTGTGAAGTCAGAGTGATTTTCTTCACCTAAAAAAATTCTAAGGAATTACTTTATAATGCTGACAAATCAGGATCAGGATCTCGTAATTACGAGAAAATATCACGTCATTATGAGAAAAGATCTCGTAATTAAGAGATAATATGTCGTAATTATGAGAAAAGATCTCGGAAGTACGAGATAATATCTCGATGTCTGGGAACTACTCATCTGAAGACACACCCCTCCGGCGTAGGTTTTAAAAACTATAGCATCCCGTATTAGCGTCCTATTTTATTAGTGGCTCTGCACCGCTAATGGCTAGACAAAAGCTACTGAAGGCTATGCTACATAGCAACCAAATCCCTCCGGAGAAGTCTGCGCTCGCTGGACCGAGTCAGACTGCCTTCTTCCTGCGATTCAGAAGGAACTGAACACAGTGATTTTACTCTTCCTGCGATTCAAACCGAGTGAACGCAGTCTGTTCTGAACCCTGCTGCAACAGAGACAGAGCTGAGCTAATCCAGCTTTGATAACCACCAAACAATAGGGGCCCTGATCGCTGTTTGCGAGGGATGGAGCAGTGCCGAAGAAGGGCTGCTAGAAGCTGCGGCTACGCGCTAACCACTGTAGCTTAAACGGGAGATGTACCGTGCTACCGTGAGTTATAATCAACCCCCTTGCTGTCATGATGGGTCTCTAGTGTATAAACCCACATGCAGAACACCACAGAAACGGGGTGAAAGTTTAACAGTTTATTAAAGATGAACACACAAATAAACAAGAGCTGGTTCTGGTACAGGCCCGGGACTGCAGTCACTGTGCATCTGCAGAGATGGAGTTAGCCAGGCAGCGGAGAAGGCTTGTTGATGTTTGATTCAGATTTGTACCTTGATGAGGTTCAGGCAGATCACTGGAGAGGGGGAACCAATCGGGTCGAGAGACAATGGGTACAGCAGAGAGCTCAGCAGCAGCGTCTAGCTTCAGACTAGAGAGTTTCAGACCTTGAATGATGTCCTAGCTCTCCCATGAGAGCTGGCTGGGGAATCCAGACTGATAGTCTTCAGGTTTGGCTTCCTAGGGCAGGCAGGCAGGTTTCCAAGCTAGCTCCTCCTGAGCTACAGACTTCAGTCGGACTTTTCTGTGAGCAGAGAGGACAGAGGCTGGTTAGAATCTTTACTCTCAAGAGCAGACTGAGATTCTTAACGAGAAACAGAGGATCAGGTTCCGCTAACCAAAACTGGTCAACACTCCGGCGAAGAAGTCAGGTCTGGCTGCTGCTTATGTAGGAGGTCTCCTGATGGGCTGATGATCCACAGGTGTGCTGGAGGCTCCAGCCCAGGAGACCCACAGCGCTCTCTGCTGGAGGCAGGTGGCAGATCTCCAGATCCCAACACTTGCAAATCGCCTCTTATTGTTGCATCAGACTGATCCAAATCTCTTTGAGTTGCTGCTAGACAGACAGACTGGACCGAAGACGGGCCTGCAGAGTACAGGTGTTCTCGACGGTGTACGTCGAGCTTCTTTTTTTCCATCAGATACGGTTTCCCCTGCATCTCCACACAGCACAGGTGGCACGATTCACCGCGCATGCGAGAGGAAACGCGCATGCTCGCTAAAGGTGTGTAACAGCCACCCTGTGCTCGCGCCACAGGAGAACTATGGAGAGCGTGAACGATCATTAGCCTATATGGAGAAAGGGAGAAATCAGGATGGATGGATAGATGTTGCAGTATCTATAACAACCCAAACTCACAGGATTTCAGAATTAGACATCCCCAATTATTAATTTCATATACTCACCACATCTGAATGCCCTGTTAAAGAACTTCCCATAAGAAGAGGTAATGCAGCCTGATGATATTTACACCGCATCAGATAGCGTTCTCTCCATGTTAAGCAGGGGGAGCGCTATCTGACGGGCCTATAATAACTATAAAAACGATATGATAAAAATTGATTTGACTTTGATTGGTGTAAAGATCAGCATGAATTCTCATTTGTTCAAAAAATAATAATAAAGTCCACTATCACCTTATAAAATCACATTCTTTTAAAACTGAGCAGAAATTGCATCGTATATTGCATTCTATCATATTACGCAGCTCCTACGTGAAAGTCAGCCGCCCACGCTCTGAAAACCACAAGATAGAATAGGCTACCAGTTTTTAGTGGTGGACTCTGGAAATGGAGGCAAGATGAACAAATCTAGGCTGAAACAAACTAAACTCAGCTTTGAGAAGCCAACAGGTCAGTAGAAAAGATAGAGAGAAGAAGGTGAGTTCATTTGACCAATGAATATATCATTCAAAGCATGGCTAGGAATAGGAGGCTCATCGTCCTCAGCAAACATTTCAAGCAACTGTCACTAGGATTTCGTTTCAAAGTCGGAGCCTATTTAAAACTATTGATGCACACTGGGTAAAGTATTAGAATGAAATAGTTCTACATTTTTCTTAAGGTAGCCTAGTTGTGTTGCTAATGTTGCATTATGAAGATACAGATTTCTGCTTCGACTATTTCAAAACTATTGATGGACACAGGGAAAAATAATGTTGCCAAGGCCTAATCAAACAGCCCGTGTACAAAATAGTTTTTGAGGTTAGTTTTCTTGCTCATGGTGCATTATGAAGAATAAAGATATTTGCTTCAGCTATTCCAAAGCTATTGATGCACAGATAATGTAAATACGCTACTTCAGATGATGGCTGCCTGGATACAAGAATCTACCACACACACACCATTCTCACTCACTCAAATTCAGACTCATTCACTCACTCATATACTCAAGGGCATAGGTTTGATTTCTACTTTGGTAGGGACACTATTGGTCCTAAGTTTCATTCAGGTCATTCTAGCTATGCAAAGATAGGCATGCTTTTTTTATGCTTGAAGTGAGCATCAGGGTGCATTTCGTTTAAAGAGAAAAGCAGCATTTCTTGCTACATTTATACTACTTTATAAGCACTACACACACAAGATGCTGTTTAGCAATGTTAGAAGCGTCACTAGCTCTGATGAATGTGGAATTAGGACTTTTTTCCACTTTGAAAAGGTTTGCATTTAAACTTACCAGTGACTAAGACAGAGGGTAAATATGTGCCAATTTAAGTAAATTAGTCTAAATATGCCCATTATATGTGGATTTATCCTGTATTTTCTTTTGAAGATATAGAATTGTGCAAAGGTAAACAGGTGAAACACTCTTATTTTTTAAATGTTCTCTCTGTATCATGAAACAACACAAAATAAAACATTCAAGGAACGCAAATACATTTATTGTTTTTACATTTAGTGGTTCCATCTGCAAAACACAACACTGAGAATTGGACTAAATTTATTCCAATATAAAATCACTTTTAACAATTATTAAAAGAAAATATAACACCATCTTGTCTGTAATGTAATAATATCCAAAGCTGAACTGCCTCAAAGGGTTGTCATAAAATGAAAACAGTAATTACAATGAAGTATTGTTAAAATTTTCTTTTTCAGTCGGCTGTGGCTAAGAATCAGCAATTAGCAGCTTTCACCTGTTTTAGTTTAGACAGAATACATTTTTTTTTCATTAGGACTAGTTTCGTAGCCTAATATTAACAAAAAAATCTTAAAATCAACTCTAGAATGCACAGGCAGCTAATGGAGGAAGTTACAAGCGTGAATAAAATTCTTAGTTTGTGCTCCAAGCATGCACACACGCAAAGGACTAGAAAACAGCCAATCAGGAAGAGAGAAGGCGGGATTTGAGGCAGAACAACCAATGAGAGTGGAGCTAAACAGCTCAGTTACTGACTTTCAGGTTGACATGTTGGACAGTTAAAGGGTTAAAATGAGATCACCTGAAACCAGGAAGACGGCAACGCCTTGCTGGCTGTTCGTCTTTACATATTTGTAGTTGTGTCTCTGATAACAGCCTTTTTCATTATTTATTATGGACCCAAGAGTGACATGGAGAAAAAACACATTTGATGGAAAGAACTCACTGACTGATAATGTGACAGATATAATCCTAATACTGATTCTGGAAATGTTTTCTAAACCAGAGAACAAAGATTGGTTTTAACAACTAAATGAAGACATACATTTCTACAAGTTGGTAAATTAAAGAAGAAGCTTACATATTTTTCTTTGGCCTGCCATTTGATCTCAGTAAACAGTTTCACTTTCTCAGAGCTCCACCTTCTTCCACAGACAATAGTCAACGCTCACTTTGAAACATTAGTTTTTCTCAACTGAATTTTCTTTATTTATTGTTGCCTTGTATTAATCTAACAGAGTTTATTTATAGAGTAAAACCTGCTGAACTGGGATAAAACTATATGAACCTAAAACAGATTCCTTATTTACACTGCTTTTCCAGCCTTTGGCAAACACTGAAGATGCCTCAACTCTGACCACAAAACACATCTCAACTATAAAAACATTAGCACACAATGAGAAACATATACTGGCATGCAAATAATGAATATAAAACTGTTAAATGTATGCTACAAGTTACGGGGTTCTATGAGTGCAATGGAGGATAAAAAGATTTTATTTCCCTCTCTACAGCACCTATTGCATCCTACTTTCTATTTGCTCTTTTTTCCACTCAGGTGATTATCTTCCCTTAATGTGCAAAATGTCAGATTAAACATTGTTATGATATCTGATCCACCTGCAGCAGGTAGGGGAGGGGGGAGCGATACTCCATCGTATGCAGTATTTCAGGCCCATTATTGGATGAGCATCGGCTGTATTGGCTTTAAAGGACAGCCCTTCCCATGGAATAACCTCCATCTTCTGAGTTGGCGCTGTGTGTGTGCTTGAGGGAGCGCAAGTATAAAGCGCAGAGGGAGGGAGTCCATAGCGCAGACTATAGGTCTGCAAACACAGGGTTCAGCCATTTTATTTACAAATATGGATGCGGATGTTTTAGAAACTGTTTTGAAGCCTACGCTGGTGAGAGGAAAACATCCTTTTCTTGGCTACCTTCATTCGTTTCCATCGTTTGAAAAATTGTTTCAATTTTCATTCCCTTAATCTCTCACCTAAACTCTTCAAACTATCTCCAAACTTTCATTCTGTCCAAGTCTAAACTCAATTTAACAAACACCGATGTAGCCTACAGATAATCTGAAGTTCTGATTTTGAGCTCCTCCCCGACAAAAAGCAAGCCTCGCTGGGTATGGCAGGCTGTTTTGACATTTATTAGAAGCGCCCTCCTCTCTTTTATTCCATTTGTCGATCTCTAAAATGTTATTCTTCCTGGTTAAAACTACGTTCCTAAAGTCAGAACTGTACCGATGGATTTCCTAAAATACACTTTAAGGATATAAAAAATATAATTTTACTAGTAAGAAGACTGGCGACCTGTCCAGGGTGGACCCCGCCTCTTGCCCGTAGACAGCTGGAGATAGGCACCAGCACCCCTCGCGACCCCAATGGGCTCTATGCACAGCTCCACTACTTCCTGAATTTAAGGCAGCTCCTTTGTTTCCTGTCTTTCATTACTGGACGAACTGATTAATCCAGGTGTGTCTGGCCAGTTACTTAAGTCATACACACCTGGATTAATCAGTGCATCCAATCATGAAAGACAGGAAACAAAGGAGCTGCCTTAAATTCAGGAAGTAGTGGGGTTGTGCATAGAGCCTATTGGGACAAGCGTGTCAGATAATGGATGGATGGATGGATAGTAAGAATACACTTTCAAATGCCTAGAAATCAATATATAAGGCAGTTTTTAATTTTTTGTTTGACTGAATACATATTCCAAATGAATTTCTTCCTAGTCAAAATGAACATTTCAGATATCTAAAAATACATTCCTCATTTCTAAAATGAACATTTCAGATATCTGAAATGTAATTCTTACTAGGACAAATGATGTCACTTTTCCCCATTCATGTGTATTGGGCCGTTACTTTCAGATATCTGAAATTACTTTACTCCTATCTGAAATAAACATTCTGTATGTCTAAAAATGAATTTCAGATCTCCATAATCCGATTGTTACTGGTCATAATTTTTCTTAAGATTTGTATCTGAAAGTTTGTTGTTACTAGTACAATTATATTTTTGGCATTCTGAAATTAACAGTTTTGCCAGGAAAAATGTATTTTAGGATATCTATATGTAAAGTTCTGACTAGTAAGAATGTAGTTTTGACTAGGAAGAATCTTATTTTAGAGATCCACAAATGGAACAAGATGGAGCACAGTACTTCTAATAAATTTCAAAATGGCCTGCCATACTAGTCATACCATACGGACGTACTTGTGAATTGAGAAGCTTCCCACTGAAGCCTGCGGGAAGGTGGGGCGTTGCAGCTGGACGTACTTGTGAATTTGCCTCATCTAAGTTACAAACCAGCAGGCCTTAACCTTGAAACAGTTTTTTTCTCAGCTTTCTTAGCCTATTGTTGATTTCTAATGATCTAACAGAGTTAATTTCACAAGTAAAATATGTTGATCTTGGACAAAACTATTATTACCTGAAACTGGTTGAGCTCGACGAGGAAGAAGAATGGCGGCTAGGCTTGTTCTGCTGTTGTTCTCCATTGTTGTGTTGTCTTCTACTGTCGGTGAGTTTTTCCTCAGAGATGATGAATATCTGAGAAATATGTGTTTATTTGAGCTATCCGGATGTAAACCTCTTCTGCTCTGCTATTTTTGTCTGTTACTGTCAATGTTTGTTATACTAAGACTGTTTTGTAGCCCACATTTTATTAAAAAAAAAGGCCCAACTTCTTTTAGCAACTATACAAAATTATTTACAAGATAATGCAGCCAATGAAATCCAAACTTGTTCAAACCATTTACAAAACTATCTTGGGTAACAAAGGAACCCCACAAAATTATCATTAATATAAAATACGTTTAAATATTATAATGCCAGGACTTATAAAATAATCAATAGATAAATTACTCGTCATTTTATGACCACGAACTAACTACCATAAGAAAACAGAACTTAACATCAAAGAGAAAGCAAAAGACAACCAAAGTAAACATGAAACTAACTTACAAAGCAGCTTTTCTGTTGTCTTTCCCTTTCGTCTTATCAGGGCTGCCAACTTTTCAAACTTTGGAGTAAGATTTTGAAAAAATTTGGACAGGCAACCCCTGCCAGGGTTAGATGAGGATAGGTCGAGTTATAGGTTGGATGTTTTCAGAGGATTTAACTGAAACAAACTTGAAAAATGTTGATGTTTTATAGCATAGTAAATGTTACTGAATAACAGTAATGTAATTTTTAGCGTGAAAAAATTGGGGATATGGGGTGTGAGTGTGTAAAGACACTTAGATGCGTGAATCTCACACCCAATGGGTGAGAGTTGACAGCCCAGTCTTATGCAGGTGCAGAAACTGACCTTTGGGAGTTACTGTTTAGCCTCTGTGTTCTTTAATTTGCAGTTTTATTTGGTTTTCTCTTTTTTTTTTATCTGCTGTTCAATCTTTCCTGTCTCCATCTATTGATCTCTCCCCTCAGTGCAGAGTATGAAAGAGGACCTTATGGCAACAACCATAATGGTCTTCTTGTGAAAGCAGATCTGTTGGGCTATCGTCTAGCTCTGATTAATCCATTCCCAGAGCTATATTAGCGAAACAGGGCATAAAGAAAAATGAAATATATATAAACCTTTTCTTTGTTTTCAGTAGTGGTTAGATTAAGATCTGGTTTAATAAAGATCTGGGTAGGTGGGTTTGGCTTATGTGTTCTAGCAGCACAACCTGTTGCTTGTAGTGCTTTATCAAAAAATGATGAAGCTTTCTCGTTTTTTCAGCATTTCTAATTTTTTGGATGACTCTTTGGCATGGTGGGCCTACTTATTCTTGAAATAGTAATCCATGGCTTTGTTATATCTCAGCTGGGCTACTGTAACCCCCTTTATTTTGGAGTGAGCCAGTCCTCCCCTGCACATCTCCAATTGGTGCAATTGGTATCTTTTAACTGCAGTATGTAAGAGGGAGCATATAACTCCCATCCTGGCCACCCTCCATTAGCTGCCTGTGCATTCTAGAGTTGATTTTAAGATTTTTTGTTAAGTGTTAAAATGACCTTGCCCATCCCTACCTTTCTGAGCTTCTCCCCCCTATGCTACCACTCGGTGCCTCAGGTCAGCTGACCTACTGCTCCTGAAGGTACTGAGGTCCAAACAGAAGCTCAGAGGAGACAGAGCGTTTTCAGTTGCTGCTCCAAAATTGTGGAATTAGCTCCCCCTCCTCATTAGACAATCCTTTCTGTCTGTTTTTAAAACCTGTCTTAAAACCTATTTTTATTCTTTAGCCCTTAACACAGGATGAGAGTCTCTCTGTTTTTGCGTTTTCGTTTTTTATTGTTTTTTACATGGTTTTATTTGTTTTAATAAATGTATTTTATTATATTTATTTAATTCCTTCAAAATTCTATGTTGTTTTTGTACAATTTTACTTTGTTATATATGTAAAGCCCTTTGTGGCAGCTGTGGTTGTTTTAAAGGGCTTAACTCTTAACTGATTTCCAGATAATCTGGCTTATTGAAAACAAAAACATTTCCAGTGATGGGAGTAATGGCGTTTAAAGTAACGGCATTACCTTTTTTTAGTAACGAGTAATCAAAATTATTACTCTAACTGTAACTATAACGCAGTTACCATTGCCGACACCCCGTTACTACACGTAGCTCAGGTCGTACAATGAACCTTTTTTTCATGATTGTACTCGTGCGTGCCTTGTGGGAGGGAGGGATGGATGGATGTTGCAGTATCTATAACAACCCAAACACACAATTTCAGAATTAGACATCCCCAGTTATTAATTTCATAAGATCTCTACGCCCTGTTAAAAACTTCACACCCATGAGTAGATGTAATGTAGCCTAAAGATATTTACACCCAGTCAGGTAGCGTTCCCCCATGCTATGCAGGAGGAACGCTATCTGACGGGGTTTATAGGCCCGTCAGATAGCGTTCCCCCCTGATGTCATTTACGTTGAGTTGCAATAAATGCTAAACTGTCTGCAGGTTCTTGTCTTTGTCGTCCGCTCTATTCAGCTGGCTTTGGAAACACACGGCGAGAAGGAGGGGGCTGGGTGGTGAGGGTTACGGGGGCGAGAAACGCAAACTACGATTTTTTTTTCTTTAATCCGTTTTCTAGTTGCTCTGCATCAATTCTTGTGGATATAAGCACCTTATTTTTGCAGCTTTTCAGTTCATATGATTTTCATAATAAGTCAGTTTATTTTCCTATATTCTAAAAATTCTGGATCCTTCAGCCAAACAGTCTTTAGGCGCCACCTAGAGGCAGAGATGGGAAGGTTTGCTTAACTTAAATGATGAGAAACTGTCATGATATAAAATTACTGCATTATTTACCAGAAGTTTGTTAAAGAGTTAAAGGGTGTTTAAACTGAAAAGATGTCAATTCAAGGGAAAGTTTGGCAGAAACCAGAGTAATATCACTGCCACCACTAAGGACGAAACTGGGACCACAGCAGAAGGTGCAGCATCCAGCTACCAAAGTGTTTCCCAAAATCACAGACATGCTTTCCAGTGATGGACAGACGACTATAATTATCTTTGCAGCTCTGATTCAAATAGATCTAATGAAAAAGAGGCAGGAACAGTTTCAACACAAAACCTCTGACTTGAGACACTATGGCCTCTGTAAGAGGATGGAAAGAAACAGCAAAGCAGATTCTGACATGAATGATTTAGATGCTCCTGTATAATTCAATTTATTTGAGCTCCCACCATAGAAACAAACCCCTGTGGGATGAAATTGGCAACACCTGTTCACCACCCGTCTCATAGCTTTGGATCTGTACTACTTAACTGAAGGCTTAAAGTCAGCCTTAATCAAGGAACAGTCCTCTTTCAGGAACTCTATTTATCACAGTTAAAACAGGAGGATTTAAGGAAAAAGAAATTAAGCAAGTTCTCTTCATTTTATTCTCAGGTTTCTAGATGAGAAAATTTAACTGTGATACTCCTGTAGATGTTGCTGCAGAGTCACAGCGGAAATTATAGGAACATTTATTTAAATCAAGCACAGGGCAGATAGGAGGAAACTTAAACATAAGACTTAATCATTTTCATAGATTCATTAGTTTCACATCATCTGAATAACCAAACAAAAGAAATGGGAAATTTTTAGCGTATTTAACACCACCTTAAAGGAATAGTACACCCAAAACATGATTAGCCTTCATTTTCTACTCACCCCCATGCTGAACAACACTCTGGAGTACTTTTTTGATATCTCAAATGCATCTGGAGATCTGGGAGGCTTCTTGCTGTCTGCTGACATTCAAATAATGGAGGTCTATGGCGCCCGAGACAGAAAGGTCCAGAAAAGTCCACAAAAACGTGTCAATATTCCTCCATTCTGCTCGTCCAATGTATTCCAAGTGTCCTGAGTGGGTAGCATCCAGAATTTACTCGAAACGAAGTCATTTAGAATGTTTTTAGAGCATAAACAGTAGTGTATAGGATTTCCTGAAAGCTACGGAAGCCGGCAGACCAAACCAGCGCATTCAGCTCGGCAAAGAACTCATGCTCTTCCTCAACACTGAAGTCCTCAGACATTTTTCTTTCGTTGTTTCTTTCTTTGCACAGGTAAACAGCACATTTCTTCTTCTACGCTTGCATTATTGGCAGAGCAGACCCTGAATGCGCACTTTCATCTGGCTTGGTCTGCCGGCTTCCGTAGCGTCCTGATCGCGCATGTGCGCGCTTTCAGGAAATCCTATACACTACTGTTTATGCTCTAAAAACATTCTAAATGACTTTGTTTCGAGTAAATTATGGACGCTACCCACTCAGGACACTTGGAATACATTGGACGAGCAGTATGGAGGAATATTGACACGTTTTTTGTGGACTTTTATGGACCTTTCTGTCTCGGTCACCATAGACCTCCATTATTTGAATGTCAGCAGACAGCAAGAAGCCTCCCAGATCTCCAGATGCATTTGAGATATCAAAAAAGTACTCCAGAGTGTTGTTCAGCATGGGGGGGGGTGAGTAGAAAATGAAGGCTAATCATGTTTTGGGTGTACTCTTCCTTTAACATAAATTATTAAACTGTTATCCTGTGTCCCATATTCCTTGTTCCACAGACTAGACTTTAGTTTATGTTTCAGAAAAAGTCCTAAAGAGACTGTATAACTGTTAAATATGAGTGATAAGGTTCTCTGATGATATTCCTGATAATCTATTAATTTTTTTAATAAATGTTTTTATGGTTCACTTCCACCATTAGAAGACAATGAGCTCCATGATGTCTAATCAGGGTTTCTCTCTGTTCTCTGCTGTTTCCTCTCAGGTGAGACTAAGATCACTGCAGAACCTGGAGAGAACGCCACTCTGCCATGTAGAACCCCCAATAACCAACCTGCTATAGTTGTAGAGTGGATCAGAAATGATACAGGAGAAGTAAAGGATGTTGCACTGTACCGAGATGACAGGTTTGATCTTGATGGCCAGCATTCACTTTATCGTAACCGGGTGAATCTACAGGACAGAAAGATGAAGGATGGAGACGTATCTTTGGTTCTGATCGACGTGACGACTAATGATACTGGAACTTATGAGTGTCGAGTTTATCAGAGAGGAAATAAACGAAGGAAGAGATCTGATAGAAAAGGTGATCCAATCTGCATCATCAGCCTGGATGTAGCCCCTCGTCCTCCTTCAGGTCAGTCAGTTTCTCTCTGCATCAGAACCTCCAGCAGCTTCCTGGTTCTTCATGGTAGATGGATGTTGGTGTTTTTCCTAAAGATGTTGATCAGACTGTAGAATCAGCTGCTCTGAGAGCAGAAGATGATGATCTTCAGACATGTTCTACCTGATGGCTCAGACTAACACCTGCTTCTGTTCTACAGGACATAAGGAAGGACTAAAAGAGGATGGAGGAAACAAGGATGGAGGAAACAAGGATGGAGGAAACAAGGATGGAGGAAACAAGGATGGAGGAAACAGTGCTGGACTGATAGCTGGAGTCCTTGTCGGAGTCATTGTTGTAGCTTTGGCTTCAGTTGGTGGTTTTCTGCTCTATAGAAAATGCAGACAATCATTTAAGGAACAGAACCAACCTGCTAGAGATATGGAACGTGATCCTATAAACACTGAAAAACCGCCCATAAGCTGAACCATGAGTTATCATTTATTTCCACCTAGAAAGAACCTTCAGCACTGAAACTTTATATGGAAAGAGACAATTAAAATCATTTAAGTTTCTTTTTCTTCTTTTTTATTTTTATTTTATTTTATTTTTCTAATCAAGCTTAAATCTTATTCTCTCACATGTTAAGGCAGGGTGTTTGAATGTATAAATATGTGGCCATTTTCTTTAGTTTTGTTTCATTGGTTTTGTACTCACTTTTTCTTTCACAATGTCAACAACTTCCGGTTTGAGCTAAGTGCTTTTATTTTGTTAAAGCTACAGTGTGTAATTTTCAGCGACATCTAACGTTCAGACTGCAGACCGCAGCAACATGAACATCTCCCCCCCACCGCTTCTCCCCCCCAACAGTACAGTGAGCGTTACGGGACAAAATGTCTTCCACGACGTCCGCATCACCTACCTTCTCAAGTGATGAGGTTCGTTTACATAGATAATTTTACAGATAGTATTTCATTAGTCTGTGTAGGGTATAGATTTCATGTAGACTTAAACAACTTGCCGTAGTTACTTTCGAGCGTAATGGGCGATCTCGCAATCGCTAGTTTGTTGGCTCTGCGCTGCCGTAGCGCAAAGATGTCTGCCTCCTTGGCTGCGAGACCCGCTCCTATGTAATTATAAATAATCTAAGGCAACGCAAATATTAAGGTTAAGAGGCTGAGCTCGTAGATGATGATAAATAACATAGTTATGTATAATATATTAGATTTCTGACTGTATATCCCTGTAATTATTACACACTGTAGCTTTAAGCTTTCATGTTTCTTGTCCCGCGCAATGTAGTGGCAGTTTGCTTGTTCTCTCATAAGTAGGGCATTAAGTTAAACACAGAGCTATGGTATCATTAAATATTGTCCTGGCAACCCTCCGAAGTATGGAGGACCAACTCTGCCATATTTAAAAATAGATACAGAAATAAATAAATGCTCAATAAATAAATAAGCATACAATTAATTGACACGAAAAATACAATAAACAAATAAATGTAAGTAGAAATGTAATTATACAGTGAGACATAAATGTATATAACTCTTTTAATTAGCTTCTTTATTTGCCTTTGTTATATTTAAATATATTTATACTTATTTATTTTTTTGTCCTTTATAATCTTCAACTTTATTTTTTAATTATTTATGTGCATGTTATAATATTTTAGTTTTATTCTTCCTTTGTATTTTTTTACCTTGGTTATTTCTTCGCCACAGTTTATTTCTGCCTGTCATATTTACATTTCTGTATGCATTTCTGTCTCATTATGCAAATGAGGAGGGGGCGTGTCCTAGAGAGTCAACTTCTGCTCATTGGTAAGCAATTTACTGCATCGGTCGATGCGAGTAGGGACTTTGCCAAATACAACAAAAAATCGCCATCATAGCCAGCGGTCCTTCACACACGGCTATGCAGAGAGAGGGCCGCTACAGACGGGCTGCGGTTAGACCTGGCTGCCGTTGGCTTCGGAGCTCCGCTGGTGCCGCGGTCCTCTCAAGTTCGTCACATTTTCTTTTAAATTACGCATTAAATCTGTGAATGGGCCATATGGTGATGCTTAAAAGTATAAGGTTCTCGCCTCAAATGACCTTAAAACATACTTTTATTGAACAACAGCAAACTTAGTACTTAGTACTCTGAGCTCTGTGAGTTAAGAAGATGGCCGCCAACCAATGAGCCGAAGTTGACTCTCTAGGATACGCCCCCTCATTTGCATAATGAGGCAGAAATGCAGACAGAAATGTAAAAAGGGCAGGCAGAAATAGTGTTGAAGAAATAAAGAGGGTAAAAAAATACAAAGGAAGAGTAAAACAGACAAAAATATTATAACATGCACATAAATAAATACTTAGAAAAAAGTAATTAAAAAATAAAGTTGAAGATTATAAAGGACAAAAAAAATAAGGTAAATATTACAAAGGCAAATAAATACAGAAGCTAATAAAAAGAGTTGTATACCTTTATATCTTAGTGTATAATTTTATTTCTACTTACATTTATTTGTTTATTGTATTTTTGGTTGCAATTAATTGTATGCTTATTTACTTATTTCTATATTTATTTTTAAATATGGCAGAGTTGGTCCTCCATACCGAAGAGGCAAAAAGTGTGTTATTCATTTGTAAAATAGTATTTGCTAATGTTTATTTTTGCACAAGGTGAAACATCTAAAATGGTTTGATGTGAAATGGTAAGCTGTATAACTGTTATGTGTTTCAGCTCTTATGGTGATGATATGTGGATTTAAAGACTACAATTTATGGAATATGACTCTAAAGGAATTAAAAATCTCGTAAAACCATCAGTAAAGTCTCATCCTTGATCAGGGGCGGCATGCTACAGTTGCATTTCTGCATTGTTTGGCTCAGTTATTTGATCAAGTATATTTGAGCTTGTTGTAAAAGTTTGCTCTGCTTTTGTTTAACATCTGACATTTTGCATTTTAATTTCAGTCAAATACACCAATTAAGTGAAATAAATCTGATTTGAATAATGCTGTAAAAGATCAAAAGGTTATATACAATGCATTATTTTCTATAGACATAAAATTCTGATGTTCTTTAAAATGTTTGTTTGGCTTTCTTCTCTAGTTCTGTGCAAAAGAAACAGTGAGCAACAGCTTATCATTGGATCTCAGGGCATGAGAAGCCATGCTTTTCTGTCTAAGTAAGGTACAAATGCAAGAGGGCAGTAATCCAAGAAGGGCCTTTTAAATAAAAGTGTATCATTGACACTGCCTTCTCTTAGAGAGGGAGGGCCATCCCACAGTGATGTCACGGCTCTACAGTTTGTGATGAACCTTAATGAAGCATGGTAAAAGGAGTCCAACATTTGAAGACTTAAAGAAGTAGAATTCTTATAAAAAAAGGTCACCAGAATCTAAGACGGATTAAAAACGTGGCAGAGACAAGGTGCTTTTTTACTCCAAATGAAAAACACGGGTGAAGGAGTCATCAATTAGAATTCCAAGGTATTTATATTCATGTACCACCTCAATGACCTTCCCCTCCAGAGTGAATACTACTGCCTGGGTTTGAGGCAGGGAAAATTTTTTAACATTGTTGATGTACAAGATAAATAAGAGGCGGCCCAAAACAGTAACTTGTGGCACACCCTTGTGAACACAGGGTTCCTACAGCATAAGGCAAGTAAAATTCAAGACTTTTTAATGCCACTTAAAATAAAATTTAAGACCAAATTCACAAGAAAAACCTGCTTGCGACAACTTAACCCAAAGGTTTATTTTAACATAAACCACTGCACTAATGTTTCAAATTTTGAAAAGCTTCCCATACAGGAAGAAAGCTAAAAACACAAATGACAGATATATTTTC
>NW_015151152.1:134555-138749 GCF_000732505.1 Cyprinodon variegatus | reverse complement strand
ATTAAGACCTACGAAAGACTGATTTAAGACATTTTAATACCAATTAAGGCCTTAGTTTTATTTTGAAGAATTCAATGCCTTTTAAGACTTTTTAAGGACCCGCGGGAACCCTGGAACAGTAACAAATTCAGTACAAAGCCCCGGTCTGTGTACTTTCAGGCAATTCGTTTTTTTCTTGAAAACCAAAAACGGATTTTACTTCCGTTTTTCCCTGTACAAATCAAAAACGGAAAACAGCCGAAAAACACTGACCGTTTTTGTATTTTCGCTAATTCCATTTAGCGCTTTCTTTTTCAGCGTTGAAAGATAAAGATGGTTTGCCGGCTTGCCCGGAAGTGCAGGACAATATTTTAAAATAAAAGCCTAGATAAACGCCTAACATAATGCCCCCTTGTCTTTTTATTTTATTTATTTATTTTTGTATGTTTGCGTCATTCTGTTTCATTGTTGCCTTATAACCATATGTGAGCCTTAAGCCTGTACTTTTGTTCAAAATGTTTAATAAAAAAGTTATACGCTTAAAATAAAGCTAGCCTGAAGAAGAAATAATGAAGAGTAGAGACAAGGGGGCATTATCTTAAGCGTTTATCTAGGCTTTCATTTTGAAATATTGTCCTACACTTCAGGGCAAGCCGGCAAACCATCTTCATCTTTCAACTCTAAAAAATAAAAGGCTAAATGCATTTGGCAAGAATCCAAAAACGGGCCGTTTCTTTCGGCTTTCTTTTTCCGTCTTTGATTTTTAAATGGAAAAACGGAAGTAGAATCTGTTTTTGGTTTTGGTTTTCAAGAAAAAAAAAACTAATTGCCTGAAAGTACACAGACCCGAATCACTGGCTGAGTTACTTTGTCTTGTCTTGTCCCATGCTTTATTACGCTCAAACCAAGGATTTTCTCGGTCCGTGTACCATCGACAAATCATGATGAAAGGCTTGTTCATTAAAATTTTAAAGATTCCTTCTGCAAACTTTACGGGGTTTGCATTTTGGAATCCCAGTGCTTCTACATGCTGCAACCACACAATAATCACCTAGGTCATTACAGAAGACACCAAAGTGCAATCAAGGTAGATTTATGTGGACTTTGGGAATTAGGCTGGGTGGGAGAATTGACTAACTGGGTGAGATTAATAGAATTACAAAACCTTTTAAACTCGTCACCAGTTGCATTTAACCAGTCCCAGTTGAAATCTCCTGCCTGAAGCAGTTCAGTGTAATTTAACTGATCTAAAAGGCGTTTTAATGAATATAGTGCCTCTTTTGAAGCAGATGGATGCCTGTAACACCGAGCCACAGTAATATGCAGTGATTTAGCTATTTCTATATCCAAGGCCAAAAATTCTAGTTGTTTACCAATAGGGCTTTGGTGTCATGACGTAATTACTTTGCGTGGCCGCCATGTTGATGGCCTCTTTTACCGCTGCTCGGACTACTGCCTATGACTACCGCATACTGTACTCCTTCTCAGCCGTGTTTTAATTTGATTAATTTCACCTTAACTTGATTTCAACCATGGTAAACCGTTGCTGTATTGTGGGCTGTAACAGCTCAACACATGATCGCCATGGGAAAAACATAGAAAATGGGTTAACTTTCCACCGCTTTCCTGAATGGACACGTAACCATGGAGACCAAGCGTCAGAGATAGAGTCATCGGCTAGCTTGGATTGCGGCTGTAAGACGACCGAACATAACTTTCCACAGCATCCCGATGTCAATGAGAGTGTGTTCCCTGCATTTTCATTCTGGTAAGTTAAAGATGCACGGTTTTATTTTATAGCTTACTTTGTTTCTTTCCTTCAAAGTTGGGATCTTTTACGGGAAAAGGCTCAAATACATGAGAAACCCGGAGGCTTTAGGGAGGGTTGGCAGTTAACTTTACTAACTACACCTTTGAAACACATAGCAGCTAGTTAAAAGTACATTACATGTGTGAGTGGTTGTTAGCATTAGCGGTTAGCAGTTGCTAAACTAGCAGGTTCCATAGTCCGTCTGAGCACAGCTTACCTTTGTATAGATTACTGTGTTCCCACTGTTTGCTGGCTTTATGATTGGCAGCTCCTGAACCCATCCATTCATGAACTGCATATGAGACTCCAAGGACTTGTAGCATTGTTTTGAAGTATAGGCGCTCACTCACCGGTGCTCCACTCATTGTTTGGAACTTTATATGGATCCAAATTATCAATAATGCTGATTTTGTCAACATACCGGTCCGTGGCTTCTCTATTTAATGTGTCCCAGTAAATTCCAGATCCTTTTCGGGATTTTAACATCTTTTTTTCTCTCTAATTCTATGTCTCTTTGTTCAACAACAACATTGTATCAGAGCTATGTTTACGTTCGCGTAGCCATCAACATGGCCACCACGTCCCACAATGCAAGGCGGATCTCAAGCCCTATTGACTGAGAACGAACAATTGAAGAACTGAATCTGGAATTAACATAAATAGCAACACCCCCACCTTTTTTCGCCTATCAGTGCAGTAGACATTGTACCCCATAATGTGAATGTCTTCATTTGTAATACACTTAGTAAGCCAGGTTTCTGTTTACAGAACAACATCTGCACCCGTTGTTTTCACCCAAATTCTGACCATGTCGATGACGCGCAGATGACGTCATACACGCAGCACTTTGTTTTTAAAACATAAATATAGAATTGTAATACACCTAGTGATGCAACCTGGACACATCTATAACAGCAGATGTCTGGGGGACAGTGATTCACCTACATGTTATGAATACTGGCGTACCATAAAGAATAAATTATGAATAGTTTAGTTGGCGCCTTCAAGTCGTTGCCCATAGGAAGGCGTTACTTGGATATAACCTAAAGGAATATCTTCAGAAAGGCTCCAAAGGACACAAAACTCATATGGGTGAGTAGAACATGATGTAATAACGAAAAATCAAGGGCCCAATGTAAAAAAAACTAAGTTCCCCTTTAAGACCAGGTAGTGACTAAAAATCAGACTGTCAGGTCCAGGATTTGGTTGCACATTTCCAGACAATAATAAAGGCAAAACAATTAACAGCCTCTGTTTAGCAATTGATTTACTTTTTGACAAGTAAAAGCCCCTCCATTTAATGGATTGGTGAGATAATTATACAAGGCAAACAGACGGAATCTCACTATACAACAGCCATTCTCATCCTCCCCTCTCTCATGACAAGACTCGCATGAGTCCTATCATGAAAAAAAGGTTCATTGTGTGACCTGAGTAACGTGCAGTAACGGGGTGTCTGCAATGGTAACTGCGTTATATTTACAGTCAAAGTAATTAGTTAGATTACTCGTTACTAAAACAAGGTAACGGCGTTAGTAACGCCGTTACTTTCAACGCCGTTAGTCCCATCACTGGGGAAAACCCACCCGAAAACCCAATAAGCGCAGCCAGCCCATCCACACCAGCCCAACACCACCCCTGCCGGAGCCGCCCAGACCCCCACACACCAGCGGCATGCCGTCAGCAGGACCCCCACCCAACGGGCCCGCCCGCCCCCCGAGAAAACAGACATGCCAATCCCCCAAAGAAGAAAAAAAACGCCAAGCAAAAATGCCCCCACAATGCGACAGTGGACACCAGACACCAACCTGCCCGCAACCGCTCCCCCGCACCGAAAAAAAAATAAATAAAAACATTCCCCTATGCAAGAGGAGAAATGCAAATGGAAAAACCAGAGCCCAAAACAAAACCCAAGACCTGCACCTCACCTCACCACGCCATGCAACTCTCCTCCTCCCCGAACCGATACCACAAAACCGGCATCGGAAAAAGCATCGCCCAGGAACCGGCATCGAAGTGAAGGCACCGGCATCGAAAATCCCCGAACAACACCCAGCCCCACCTCGAAGTGAATCCAGTCCTGGGCACCAGGGATCCGAGGCCCCAGGGGCGCCCGACCCCCAGACAGGAACCCCAGCAAGGCCCCAGCCGGCCGGGGCCTGCAGAGAGGCCGCCAGGAATGAGCCAGCAGCCACCCAGGCATCCACCCCCAGACCCTGAGCTCCACCAGTGCACCAGCGAGCCCCAACGCCAGCCAGCAGCGGGAGAGCAGGAGGGGGGGAATGGGCTCCGTACTTAGCGGAGACTTGAGATGTATTTCGGAAAGGGTGCAGTTGAGACCCTAACCTGGGAGAGAAAAAAAATACATTCTCAATCATGCCTTCCCTCCCTAGTGCCCCCACTCG
>NW_015151152.1:129555-131187 GCF_000732505.1 Cyprinodon variegatus | reverse complement strand
ACTCCTTTCTGACCTGCGAGCGGACCAGCTCGTGTACTGCACTTCACCATCTTCATCTGGCCAGCTGGGATGATGAGGTTTTCTCCTGATGCTTTAACAGTACTAATGCCCTGTTCCCCATTCATATTTCTCATGACTTTTAGAAATACCTCTGCCTTCTTACTTTCAATAGAAAATGCTGAACTGACAGCTTCTGTAATGATGGGGGGAGGATCTACACCCATTTTTAATAGATATTCAATCACATTGTAACCAATGATTGGTTCTTCTCCCACCGCATCCTCTTCAGCAACTAGAACTGGCACCCAGAGCTCTAGCTGTGTTTGACTCACTGATGGTAATTTAAATTTTACCTCAACCCAGCCAATAAAAGGGATCGGTGTCTTATTCACTGCTCTTCCATCCAATATTCCAGGTCCAATAATTTCAGTGAGGCTTCTGATAGTAACATCGGGGAGATTCTGCTTTCTCCATTTTTCACTAATGAGGCAGACCTGTGATCCAGTATCCCATAGAGCTCTGGTTTCCACTCCATCCAGCAGGCAGCTAATGGTACACTTCTTTCCAATCAAGTTGAGCAGTTTGTCTCTTTGTGAAGGAGAGAGGAGGTTGACACTAACACTCTCATTCCACTCAGATGATGCGTGTCTCACTGCTTCCATACACTTAGGTTCTGAATGGTGTGTGATGTCAGTGGTAAGCTTGTGTCCATTTTCTGTTTGGACACTTTCCCTTTTGTCATCTTCTGTTGCTGGTACAGATGTCACACTGCTCACAGACATATCTGCTTCTCCGGGCTTATCTGATGTGTTTTTAACAAATCTACACCCACGTGATAGATGCCCACTTTGTCCACATTTGAAACAATGGTCACAAAACTCTCCTCTATTGTTGTCCTGACAGTGTTTGCAGCCACGTCTCAGACTTGGTCTTGACTTGGACAAAGGTAAATGAGAGTCATTAACCAGTCTCCTAATGTCTTGCATCTCACTTTTAAGTTGTTTGATGGCGTCTAAGAGCTCAATTTCTGTGTGAGAGGCAAATGATTGCACTTTTCCAGTTTTATTCTTTATCCCGGTGGAAGATGGCTGTTCTTGTTCCCGAATTGCTCCAATCGTTGTTTTGGGGGCTGACTGTGCTTCTGCTCTAACCTCCCTCACTTTCAGATCTTTATTGTTCCTCCTGAACTTCTGTTGCCTTTCCCATTCAATGCTGGCTGCTTCATTAGTCTTTGCTATCAGTACATCATCTGTAACTGTCAGATCATCCAGGAAGTTCTTGAGCTGATGTTTAACATTATCATTAATAAGTCCTGTTCCTACTGCTCTCAGAAACTTCTTTTGAATCAGTTCTGGGCCATAATCCCCTTCTGAACCAGGTTCTCTGGATGCAGCGAGCAATCTTTCTTTTAACTCTATTGCTCTAAACAAGAAATTTTGTGGAGACTCATTACTATCCTGCGTAATGTTAATTAGACGATGATACAGATCAGTGGAGCTGTCTTCCTTGTAATGTCCCTTCAATATTGTACGCAGCTGTGCAATAGTAAGGTCTGTTTTTATCTCTAGCATATCACGGAGGGGTAAACCTGGGCTAATATCCTGTTTGGCTGTGATGTCATCCTGGAAAGAA
>NW_015151152.1:121995-127571 GCF_000732505.1 Cyprinodon variegatus | reverse complement strand
AAGGAGAGAACAGCAGAGAGGATCATGGGGGCTCCTCTTCCCTCCATTAAAGACATATCATCCACCGACCCCGTGACATCATCAATGACCCCTCACCCCCCCACCATGGACTGTTCTCCCTGCTGCCCTCTGGGAAGAGGCTTCCCAGCATTCAATGCAGGACCAGCAGGTTCTGCAGCAGCTTCTTCCCCACCGCCATCAGGCTGATGAACTGATGGATAAAATGGGTTATTTTATTTATAAAAAAACCCATTTTAAACCCCCCCCCCAAAAATAAAAATTTATGTTAGAACTGTAAATACAGTCATATGTTTAATATATTACTATTTTTTTATGTATTGATTCATGTTTTACTGTTTAATGTTTTACATTTTAAAAAAATGAAATTGTCTAGAGCTGTTTTAAACAAAATGAGAAAATAAATCTGCTTAAAAATTCCACTGTCACCAATACAGGAAAACCAATAAACTCTCTGCATTTAACCCATCCCCCTGTGGGCTGCCATTGTCCGGCGCCCAGGGAGCAGTGAGGGGAGAAGGGTCTGGCTCAGGGAACCAGAGTGGCAGGCTGACGGAGTGGGGCTCGAACTCAGAACCGCAGGATTCCAAGCTCTATGCCCTGACCACCAGGCTGCCACGTAATAGTTACTGGAATAAAAAAAGGGGAAGAAAGGTGTTAATCTTTTCAAGTTAATGATACCATTAGTTTTAATGATGAATTAAAACACTCAGTGGATCCAACATTTTTTTTAAAATTCAAGCAAAACAAAAAACCCGGTAATGAAAAATCAAACTTGCTTGATTCTTTAGGAACCATGTCTATTGATATGAAAAATAAAATCTGATTTTTCTGTTTGAGACTGTAAACCATGGAGGGATGGTAGTTTTTAAAATGCAGCCTTTGCAGAACTTGTCGCTCCGCATGTTAGAATCCCAACTATCAGACCCTAAAGTAGGAAAATAAGGAGCTGCCTCAGCTTATAGACTTTCTCTCATAGATTTCCTCACCAGTCCTCTGTTCATTCAATGCAGCTGTCTTTATTTGAGTGTCATTCTTTAGTCTATAACTGCTGCAGCTGCATTATTGATAGAAAGGAGCTTTACTGGTTCGACTTTAGATACATTTATTCATTATTGCCTGTTTCTAAGAAACTCTGATTATAAAACTAGTTTTCAGTGATATAAACCAACCTGGATCATCATACAAAATGATCAAAGCATTTCAATCCACCTTTTGGGTTTTCTTTCACACATCTGAAAAAAAACAAACAAGAAAGTGAGTTTAATGTAAAGCAGGAAACAGTGAGAAACTTCAGAGACACAGAATAAAATCGCTGAACTTGATCTGGTGAACTGTAAATCACCTTGAGATGACCTGTGTGGTGAATTGGTGATATTAACTGAATTTCTGTAGGAACACTGAGAGGCATTTGATTGGATGCTGATCAAAGAAAACCTTCCCAGGAGAGCCAGCAGAGGGCGCTCAGTCCACATGCTGGAACAAGGCAGCTGCTGCAATCCTTCATGAACAAAGAAATAATATTTAGTGGAGGGCTCATCAGAGTGGTGTCTGCAGGCACCAAGGGGCCCTCAGGGACCACATGGGCCCCCCAGCATTTTCTGGAAACAGAACAACTCATCAGTGGACCGAAGTGTGAAATTTTATGCTTCTCTTATTTTGTTTGTCATTTATAGAGCATTTCATCATATCAATAATTTAGAACCTTTAAGCATTTAGAAACGGTAGGAATATGTTTATTATCAGTGAAGTTTAGGTGAGCGCTGACTCCATTGGAGCCGTTCCTATGAAGCTGCCCTCAGTCTGAAACACCCCTGGTTTAGATGAGACCACTGTCTTCATTATTAACCCTGGTCCTGCATTGCCTTCTCTTTACTTTACTTCTTCATTTGTTTGCTGCAGTTTAAGCTAAATCAACACCAAAGCACTGTTCAATGATTTAGCTTCTATTTCCATTTTTTTCCTTTTATGCATCATTCACAGTTTGAACAGGATCCTTAAAGATAGAAGATGAACAGTTCAGTCAAAGTTCTTCCCCTGCTCAGTCCTGCTGTTTGTTTCCAGGATAAGTTGCAGCTGATTCTATAGTTTTTCCTCCATCCGTTTCCAATGGGAGGAAACCGTTAGCCGCAGAGGACAACATGCCACAGGCCTGGATCAGAAGTAGTAGCATTCTTCCTTGATGCTACTGTGCATCACAGAGAAACAACACACCACAAACATCCAGCCATGTGTGGCCGGCCCACTTCCCTGCTCCCAACTATAACTTTTATTTACATTTAACAGATTTATGCATTAGAGACAAAAAACAAACCATTCCTGCAAACAGAGCAACAGAAATGCTAACAGTCATCTGATAATTATGTTGCAAAGATGCATCATTATAATTATTTTCCATCCAATCTCCTGTATTTTTTAAACCTATAATGTGAATATAAAGGACAGTTTCCTCCTGTCATGTAAAAATAAATCCCTTCATGTTTCTGATAAACATGAAGTTTGTGTTTCCGTCTCTTGCTCCGTTCCACAGGGAGAAATCTGTGACCAATCAGATCTAAAAAAAGCTTTTATAGGATCTGTTTTTGCCTCAGGAACATCGGGGACGACGCATCAGCAGCACACTGGGAGCCGATTGGTTCATTCCTAAGCGACATAAATTGGCTTAGAAAGGTGATCGCACATCCAATACCTGCCTGATTGAAAAACACAGAAAGCTCCTCATGTTTTTATCTCAGTGAATTTAGCAGCAGTTCAATGGTTTAGTGAAAGAAATATTTGAGTGGTGAACCAAAGATCAAATAGAGTGCTCTCTCTACATATATACATATATATCTATCACCTATGTTATATATTCTAATATGAACTTTAAATAGTTTTCCTGAGATGAGTGGTTTTGGGCACTCTATACTAGCAGGCTAGTGACAGAACAGCATTGTGATCTTCTCCTGAAAATCTCCAAGAAATAGTTTAGTTCTGTGAATTTATTGGTGTTTACAGGAAAGATGATATGATTTTTTGCTGAATTCATAAAAAGATTGTTTCTCCCATGGTTTGTACAGCGGCATCTGATCCATGTAGAAATATGAATTCTTTCCTTTAATAAAGTCACAGGAAAATTCTGACTTTAGACCGATCAATAAGCAGAGTTTTTCTTTTAACTTTAAAGTTTAGCTTAAAGACCTTGAATTGTGATTATAATAAGTTAATTTAGGTTAAACCATAGGGATGCAGAGGCGTCAAGTGACAAAGTACAAATATTTTGTTACTTTAGTAGAAATATTGTCTATCTATAGTTTACTGCTGGACCATTGTGGTACACCCAGGCCACTGTCCAGTCGACAGATCTTTTTTCCGGTGAGTTAAACGTTTTGGATTCCTAGTTCTAACTCTGTTCTCCTGTTTCTCTCAGTTCGTCGTGCTTTGTATTTCTCCCCCATCGTGTGCCATGCGCTGAGGTCTGGTTCCTGAATCCCAGTTGCTCTGGCGTTCCCCCCTTGTTGTTACCGAGCCGTACAAGAGCCCCCCGTTCCTGGATTCACTCTGGTTCCTTCAGCTGCTCCTTGAACCTGCCCCCGCTGTGGTGCTGCTCCGGCTCCCGCCTATGTTCCATCCGCTAGCTCACCTGTCCCTCAGCCAACTCCTCCCATTGGAAAGCAGTGAGTTGCAGAATCCTTTCTTCCACTCACCCTCCCCGGATAGGTTTTCCATACCTGGCGAAAAGTGAAGCGGCATCAGCGCAGATCTCCCTTACTCTTCTAGTGTTAATCAATTTCCTCTTTCCTCACACAGTGCTCCTAACTCTGATATTCCAAACCTGGCTGCAGCTCTCATAATGAGCTATTCATATCCGTGTATAGCCTAAATAAACATCTTTAACTGCTCCTTGTTCTCCGACTGTGTCTCCATGTAGGCCAAACACCTTAAAACCATGACTGTGAGTCAAACACTGTCTGCAAAACACTGTAAAATAAACTCTGTCAGCTAAACTCTGTCAGCCAAACGCTGTCTGATTGATTGACTGACTGGTTGATTAATTGTTGATTTATTTATTGGTTGATTGACCTAAACACTGTCAGCCAAATGCTGTCAGCCCAACGCTGTCAACTAACACTGTTAGCCAAACCAATGAGATTGAGAGGTTTACTATGAATGGACCAGAAGCCTTTCATCCAAAGTAGATGGCCTTGCCTCAGCCAATGAGATCAATGAGTGGCTGAGTTAAAGTGGGACAAACTTCAAGATTAGCAATGTCTTGCAGAGGACCAGAGGTTGAATAGGAACAGTCCAAGCAAAGCCAGCCTCAGATTAGTTTTATCAAATATCTCATCCTAGGAGGGTGTAAATTGTCCACATTTTCTTTCTGTTGTTTCTAACTGCTGAGCTCTGCTGAGAAAGGGCGGTCAGACAGGACAAGTCTGCTCAGTTGATTCCAGCAGGCAGCTTAATAAGCAAATATATGCACGGTTATCCTCTGTCAAACATCTTATCATTATTTCTAAAGACTTATGATATGAGCTTGCCTTAAGGCACCTATTGACATAAACTGGGGGATGGGGGGGTGAGGTGGAGATCCCACCTTGCATGATCTCTGTGCCAACTGGATGTTCTCTGGTAGTTATTATGCCAAACACCTTCTCACATAAATGTCAGTAAAAGTCAAGACATTCGTCTGATTCCTCAAGGCAGAAACATCATTTAGCATTAAAATAAATTATCTATGATTCCACAGCACATAAAGCTAATGGCCGAATCTAACTCAAACTATGTACAGGAGTACATTGGTGGACTAGAGGCTTGTCTCTGGCTGGGTCTGTCACAGAGTCATTTTCTGAAAAGTAAAAGAAAAAATGATTTAAATGTAAAATCAATTCATTGCAAGCAGCAGATATATTTTTTTTACCAGATCCTGTCTTTACATTTTGGACTCATTGTAAATCACTGTGCATTACCAAGGAAACAGAACTCACTAAAATTTACATGTGGATTAATAATACTGGGGTGTCGCTTTTGTATGCAAAGAAGAGTTGCTGGTGATGGATGAAAATTCATGAGGCTTATGGCATTATACATGCTGTCCTCCTCTCAGTTTCTCACAGATGGACCCTCTGGCACAAGGCATCTATGGCTGACTTTCTCGCTGCTCCTGACAAAACACAGTGAACATCCCCCCTTCCCCCCTCCCCTCTCTTTCAAGATTGTTAAAATATTGGTGTTGAGCCTGAGCAGTGTGCAGGCTTAGGCACGAGCAAAGCACCGTAAACTGAGGTGACACTGAACTAAAAGAAAGGGCGGTTTCATTGGATCCTCATGTGCAGGTACTGATTGATACTCTTATCTATAAATTCAGTTATATTAATAATTTACAGTGAATATTCCTCACTGTAGTATATATTTATCTGTATTTATCTGAATTTATCAGACCAGTCTGGAGACGCACACAGTCCCACATGGAAACCTTCTGCTGATAGGCCCTAAAAAAAGGACCACAGCGGCTTGATTAATTGATTAATTGACAGGTTGATTGATTGATTGATTGATTGACAGGTTGATTGATTAAT
>NW_015151152.1:115186-120279 GCF_000732505.1 Cyprinodon variegatus | reverse complement strand
AATCACTCTTTCATCTATTGTTCTAACACACAGTTAGTAGGACTGTGTGTCATAAACAATATATAACAGTTATATAACAGAACTGGTGTCTCTTTGAGACACCAGAAAAGAGTATTCAACCCTCAGTAGACTCTGCCATGGTCAACACAGAGGAGGACCCTCAAAGATGGCAGACATTTGATCTTTCACATCACTTTTGTAATGTGCGTAATACAGTCGCTACTGGTATTAGTATTGGGCTATTGCCAGTAATAGTCTAAGGCTGCATCATTGGACTCTGATTAGAGTCCAATGATCTTTTTGAGAAGCATTTCCTTACCGAGGTTTATTTCATCTTCAAAACAGATTCACATTTCCAAAACAAAAGGACAGTTGAAAACATTTTTTATTAGATTCTCAGGATAAAAAAATCAGAACCAGTTGGGCAGCTCATGCAATATAAAAAGGATGGTAGTATAGACAGTTGCTGCTGCAGTATAGGCTAAAAGGATATTACATTCAATAGGGAAGGATTAAAGGAGTGGAAAAATGCAAACCCCAGTCTCAAGGGGTAGGGGTTTCCTATTGCTTAGGGCATAGAGCTTGGAATCCAGAGGTTCTGAGTTATGAACCCACTCCCACAGACTGCCACTCTGGGTCCCTGAGCAATACCCTTAACCCCACACTGATCCCCGGGCATTGCACAATGGCGCACTGCTAAATGCAGAGGTAAATATCTTTAATGTGAAATCAATAAAGTTCAATTATTATGATTATCATAAAGGTCCACGAAGGTAGGCAGGAGCACAAGACATGGAGGTCGGGTTAGAAAGAGGGTTGGTAGCAGAAAGGAGATCTGTTGATGTTTCCTGAAGAAAAAAAAACTAACATCAGGTTTTACATTGGTTGACTGCAACAACTTAGTTCTCAGCTGAGATAAAACTGGTTTTAAGGTGGTCCACAGACATATTAATACATATTATGTTTCACAGAAGGTGTAGGTGGCCAAGAACCAGCCCTACAGGGCCCAGGACAAAAAAGAGGCGATGCGACCCAATCATTCAGAGGCACCCCAGATGACTGGGAGACAAGGAAGGCTGACAAAGGGATGCCCACACCCAGGGCAGACAAGAGCACCCAGAACTGACCCCAAAGGAGCCCAGTCACTGAGGGGCCTGACCCCAAAGACCATAGATGAGAGTCCTGGGGTCAGAGGTTCAGGGGGACAAACCATCCCCAAGTGAAGGCCACAAGGCCAGGAGGTCCAGACTCGGCCCGAAGGCCACCAGGAATGAGACAGCGACTATTGAAGTATCCAACGCCACACCTAGAGAACCGCCAGCAGACACAGGAACCTGTCACAGACCGGAAGCATAAAAAAAGGGGGAGGAGGCGGGCCCTTCTCAGACTCAGGGCCTATATCAGTGTTCTGGTCGGGGCATGGATTTTGAGAAGCTCAGTTAAATACTGGGGGGCTAGACCATTAAGAGCTTTAAAAACAAACAATAAAATTTTAAAATCTATCCTAAAAACAACCGGGAGCCAATGTATTTTGTACCAACTGCAGACGGTGTAAAAGTGAGTGGTCCAAGACAGCATATAAAGAATTACAGTAATCCAAACTTGTATTAATAAAAGCATGGATTACAGTCTCCAGATCTCTGTGTGGCAGGAACGCTTTCACTTTTGATAAAATTCTTAACTGGTAAAAGCTATTTTTTTACGACCAATCTAACCTGGTGATTAAATTTCAACCGGTCATTAAATATTACACCAAGATTTTTTACTGATGATCGAATGTTAGGTGTAAGAGGGCCTAAGGGCCCAGGAGGAAAGACTGCTGGACTACAACCAAACATTATAATATCTGTCTTACTTTCATTTAGATTCAGAAAGTTTGAGGTCATCCATGATTTAACATCATTTAGTCAGTTAGAAAATGACTGTATGGGGTTGTTGGATTTTGATGCTAAAGGAAAGTAAATCTAGACGTCATCCGCATAACAATGAAAAGAAAGGTTATGGTTCTTGAAAGCTGACCCTAATGGTAACATATACAGGAGAAAAAGAATAGGTCCAAGTATGGAGCCTTGGGGAACCCCAGAAATCATTAAAAACTCTCAACAGTGATGTCTCAGTGCTATGAAAAGGTTTGAAGCCAGATTGGATCTTCTCATATATAAATATATCATTGGCCACTAAGAATGATTGAATCTGGATAAAAAACACTTTCTCTGAAATTTTGGATAAACACTTCAATTTAGAGATGGGCCTAAAGTTGGACAACACAGAGGGATCGAGATTTTATCTTTTTGATCAGAGGTTGTACAACAGCATGTTTAAGAGCAGTTGGGACACATCCGGTAATGAGACAGGGATTAATAAATAAAAGTATAACAGAGCCCACCGTAGAGAATACCTCTTTAAAAAGACGAGAGGGGATGCTGTCTGAGGGACAGTTTCTAGGTCGGAGATGCTGAACTGGCCAGTGAGGAGAGAACCAGGTTGAAACTGATTAAAAACAGCATTTAGAGGAGGAACGGTGAGGTCAAGGTTAGGGCCTACGGAAGACAAGGAAGATGGCCTAAGAGCAGAAACTTTATCAATAAAAGATTTTTAAAAACTCTCAAAAAGGGTAAGCGATGGTACAACTGGAGAGTTATTACAAGGATTTACAAGAGAGTTAGAAATGTTAAAAAGGACACCGGGCTTGTTACAAGAGACATGACTGGAAAAATATTCCATTTTTGCAGCTCTAACAGCGTTCTGATAAATGGACAGACTCCCACAAAGGACTTCTTTAGAGACATGAAGACTGTTTTTTTTTTTTCTTTCTCTCAGCACGCCGGCATAAGCGCCTGAGAGTGCGTGTGGAGTCATTAAGCCACAGTTCAAAAAGTGCTTTAGTGCGCTTTGTTCTAAAAGGTGCAACACAATCAAGAATATCTGCACATACAGAATTAAAATTGCTTAAAAAATCTTCAGAGTTAGAAGCATGACAATCACCTAGAGTGTCGGGAAGATCACCTCGAACAATAGCATCACTATACATGGCTGAAAACTGTAATGTGGTGTGAGTATTAATTATGCGCAACCGGCGCATAGGAGCACAGGTTTTAGGCCGCAAACAAGGGACTGAAACAGTATAACGGACAGGGAAATGGTCAGAGATAAATGCTGATTCACAAATTTCATTAACACACACAGATAAATCATTTGATAAAACTAAATCTAAAATGTGCCCTTTTTCATGGGTTGGGCTTTTAACACATTGAGCAACATTAAAAGACTCAACTGTAATGTTTATATTCAAAGGTCTGACCCAAAAATGCAGAAAACCAAACAGAGAGACCAGGGAAGAGTTTAAACAGGTTTATTAGGAATAATGTGATGAATCCAGTGCTGCTCTGAACACTGTCCAACCGGAACTGGAGGGTGAGGGGAAGACACTGCGGTTAGTTCAGGCTCAGTGGGAAATTTGAATCTTTGGTTTGAATTGGAGGAAAAGGTTACAGACTCACTTCTCCAGGAAAAGGTGTCCTTTATGGAATCCAGTCCGTGAGGGAAGGTTCCAGTGATTGTCTTTTTTGGTGTTGGGCGGACGGAGTTTACTCAGACTGCGGTTGTTCCTAGATGAACGGAGAAGCTGACTGCCACTCTGATTTCCGTGGTACTTGAATGGGCTGCGGTGCAGATGAAACCTTTGCTTGTTGTGAAGCTCAAACGACCTCTTGGGGAAAGTGGATCCAAACTTCCTGTTTGGAACCCCAGCTCAGTTAGAAGCTCAGTTGATCCTTCCAGAGAGTGAAGGATCGAACAAATCCAGTTTGCAGGATGACGTCCTGCCGAGAGGCAAAGACAAAAACAAAGTTCAATCTCAGGGAGACAAGAACTCAGTCTTACTCAATGAAAACTCAGCTTGGCTAGAGTACCAAAGACTGGCAAAAAAAACTCAAGTTAGACTCTGCTAAGCTAAGCATGGCTAGAGTGCCCTGTATTGGAAAACACTCTGGCCTAGAGGTAGTGGCAGTCAGCAGCTTAAGAACACTCCACAGGTAATGAGGAAAGGAGCTGCAGGTGTGCAGGGAGACCCAATGAGGAAGGGGAACCACCTGGTGGAGGAGGAAAGGAAACACAAAAACAGACCACACAAACTGGATTCCTGATATCAACGAGGTTTAAAAAAAATCAGTGACCGAGCATAGTTTAGGCAACGTGGAAGAGCCGGCGATCGGAGTAGTCAATAGCTCAGGGAGGACAGGGCGAATCAAACGGCCCCTCATATGCAGTACACGCTGCATATGAGGGGCGTCCGTCATGGATTAGACAAGCGTCAGATCCTCCAACAATAGTTGCCAGGTAAGCCTTGAATTTCATAATCATTCCACCTCGTTTTCCGCATTTTCTAGAGCGCTTTTTCTGAGGAAGAGCACAGGGGAAACGCAGAAGTTGGACAGGTACTCCAGAAAGCACAGGTGCGAGGCCATGTTGCGTTCCCAGTCTGGGCTTCAACAATAGAGACTCACTAAGAGCATTAATGCTAAAAAGAGCCTGGCGATTATAAACAATCAAAGTGGAAACATCTTAGCAAAATACACATAGCAATAGGGTAACTGCAAATAATACGCTGAGCAAACGAAGGAGATGAGGAGACGGCTTTCCACCACAGGTGCCATCTTGCTTTCCAATTGACGCTCGAGCAAGCTAGAGCGTGACATCACGCTGGCGACAGCTGACTAGTAACTTAGTCTAATGACGGAAACGTGGAGGAATTATGGCACAGAAATGCATTTCGGATTCATCCGTTCATGAGAGACTTTATCTCCACCACCTCAGAGCGCACCTGAACATTTGGACACCTGTAACCATGGCAACCTGCCTGTAGCTCATATCTATCGGTGCAGTTTAAAGTAACCATAGTATTTTAGAGAGTTATTTTTATCCTGTGTTCTTTGTGTAATGGAGAACTGTTTACTAATGTTTAAATAGTATAATAATATAATTTTTTCCTTGTGGTTGGCGTAAAAGGATTTTGGAGCTAATAGAGTCACGTGTGACATAAACACAGTGACTCAAGTTCATGCCAGCTGACCTAATCTACGCTGTTATAGTGT
>NW_015151152.1:105166-113375 GCF_000732505.1 Cyprinodon variegatus | reverse complement strand
TAGATGGGGGGCCGGGTTAGATGGGGGCCAGGTAGTGGAGCACGGCTGATTGGAGGTCAGGACCAATGGGAGTCTGCTAGCTTTGCGTTCACTCATCCATCTGAACATGATTGACCTTTTAAACGATGATGGAAGCTGATTTATTTGACCTTTAAGTTAAATATCTGACTGAGACTCTAAGAGTTTGCTGTGTTTCATCACAGCTTTGAAGCAGGTTGTTATTTCAGGCTGAATCCTAAAGATTAAATATTATTTATCATCATTCTCTGACTTTCATCGCAGGAAACCAAGAATCAGAAGCAGCGTGATAAAGTCCCGTCATCAGCGCACTTTGGCTTCTTCCATCACATTAGGACCGGAAGTGGTTTGCTGAGCCTTTCAGAATAAAAGCTTCAGCTAGCGCGTGCCTGCAGGTGCCTCTTATTTGATGCAGACCGACCGGAAGCGGCCCCTGCGGTGCCGGCAGCTTCATCCGCGCGCTGCCCGGATTGTCGCGGGTGAAGGTGGGAGTTTGTTCTGCGCTGCATCGGTGGATGTTTTCTGTCGGTCCGGAGGACTGGGAGCACTGGGAGCACTGGGACAGCTGGACTCTAGTGGACTGGGACACATCGCAGAGCAGCAGCATGAAGAACCCGCTGTACTGGGTGTACTGGGCTGTACTGGTGGGATCCGGCATCCTGTTGATGGAACAAGGTGAGTGTTTGTGCTGCTGGGGGTTCCTGCTCCTTCCTGCAGGATAATCCGCTGATTCTCTAAAGCGATTATCTGCTGCTGTCTGCGCGAACTTTGCTGCTCCGCTGTCTGACAGGTTGCATCTGACAGCTCTGCATGTTCTGCTGCAAACTTAGCCAGGCTCTGCTCCTCATGCTCCTCATGCTCCTCATGGTCAGCTCCTCCTCTGCATTAAACAGTCCCTTCAGGTTCCAGACTGAGGATTGATCCTCCTGCTCTGCTCCTTTATTCTGTAATTCCTCGGTGTCCTTCCAGAATCAGCCCGGAGGACAGATGGATGGAATCAATAGAGATAGGAGATGTTGGGCTCCAGGAGAAGGAGGATGAAGGTTTGCATAACAGTCTGAGTTTCTAAGGATGGAGAGAAGGAGCTCCTCACAGATTACCCTGGAAATGCATGTTTATATAATCCACTTTATTCTGTCATCTGATGGAGTTTGAAGGAATGAGGAGTGAGAAGGAATCAGGAAGGTTGTTGCTGTGAAGGAGTGAAGGAGGAGACCGTTATTATTCACCAGCTGGCGGGAATTATTCACTGTTTCACACTGGGATTATACTGGATTATCTGAACATTCATTCATTCATTCATCCATTCATTCATTCATTATTTGATTCACTAACTGGTTAACTCACTCTTTCATTCACTTGTTTAATAATTAATTCATTAAGTCGTTCTGTCCTTCATGGACTCATTCAGTGACTCACTCGTTCACTCATTCATCCTCAGTGGGTTTCCATAGTGGGTCGTAACGTGACATGGTCTGAAGCAGTGGGACTGGGCGGCTCTGGGTCGTTGGGATAATCCCAGTCTGCACTGGTCTGTGATTCTGTGGGCAAATCTGTCCAATTCTGACCGTTGATAGACCCAGAAGTTCAAAAGTGTTTTTTTAAAGAGCGATTCTTTGGTTTCTTTCTTGGATCTACAGGTTTATACGAAGCGCAGGACAAAAAAAAAGAAAAGAAAATGCTGGTTTTAATGGTTCAGCTCCTTCCTGCAGCTTTTCTCCCCAGCAGAGCAGAGAGCAGCAGAGATTTATCTACTTTAGCTGGAGACAGAAAGAAAGAACCAATTTAGACCAGAGATCAGATGTTTGTTGCTTTAATCAGCCGAACCAGAACCAGAACCAGAACCAGAACCAGAACCAGAGAGAGGCCATTTTTAAGTGTGTTTACAGGTCGCTCTGTCTATTAGGGATAAAGAAGGAAAATTCTCTCCTCCAGTCAAGTCCGTAAAGTCTCCTGCAGGAAGGGGGGCTATTAATTCAAAATAGATGTATACTAAAAACTAATCAAACATATACTAAGGTATCACACCAGTACATTTATATGAATGCCAACAACAGCAAAAAAAAACAACATTATAAAAACAAAACATCATTTCATGTCCAGGTTTCCTTTATGTCCATAAATCTTGCCCTTCTGAGGCTGTGAAGGTAAATCTGTGTTCTGCAAGGTCCAATACTGTTTCATAAACCTAAAAAATAATGTTCCAGTTTAATAATGGAGAAGCTGTTAGTCAGCTTTATATTTTTAAAAAATATAATAACTTAAATTTATAATTTATAATGTCTGAGAATGTGTTTTTTTAAGAGCAACTATGCAAATGAACAAATATCTAGAAAAAGTAGACTGTATTCTATTCTCTATTATTATGCTTCTCATTGTGAATCCCAGATTGTTCGTTCTTCTTTGCTTTTTCGATAAAGTTCTTTAAATCAGTCCTAGCTGTCTTTATCCATGCTAGCTCAGATCCTGACCTTTGGAAAAGGAGGCAGGGAAATCAGGATAAAGCCTTAGCCTAGCTTCATGCAGTTAGCCTAGCTTCATACAGTTAGCCTAGCTTCATACAGTTAGCATCACTTCATGCAGTTAGCCTTGCTTCATGCAGTTAGCCTAGCTTCATACAATTAGCATTGCTTCATGCAGTTAGCCTTGCTTCATACAGTTAGCCTAGCTTCATGCAGTTAGCCTCGCTTCATACAGTTAGCCTCACTGCAGGCAGTTAGCCTCNTAGCCTCGCTGCATGCAGTTAGCCTCAGTTCATGCAGTTAGCCTCGCTGCATGTAGTTAGCCTCGCTGCAGGCAATTAGCATCGCTTCATGCAGTTAGCCTCNGCTTCATGCAGTTAGCCTAGCTTCATACAGTTGGCCTAGCTTCATACAGTTAGCCTTGCTTCATGCAGTTTGCGTCGCTTCATGCAGTTAGCCTCACTTCATGCAGTTAGCCTCGCTGCATGCAGTTAGCCTCGGTTCATGCAGTTAGCCCCCCTATACACTAGGGGGAGACAATCATCAATTTAAATCAAACCAGACTATAGATGTTGCTACCAAATAAAGTCCATTGACCCAGAGTCTCATTCATGAAACATTAGCTGTGATGGTTGGCTGATCATTTATGACATCACTGTCGTTATGGACTTTTCAAAATGCTACACGTTACTTCATCAATTAATGTGACATTTCACCAGCCGCCTGAATCCAAACTGCATCCATCTAATTTGGTACTTAGAAGCACAAGTTTCACACGGTTTATAGTGAGGGAAGCTGCGTTTTAGTCAGGTGATTATTTTAGTGCAGGAGAAAAAAAGGCGAGCTTTGTTTTTGGCGACTTCCTGTGAAAGCAGCGACCATTCTGCCGTTAGCGTTTGACAGCAGCCAGAGGTTGGTCCCCCTGAAAGCCTCATGCAGTCGTTTTCTACTGATTATGATCAGAATAGTCGTGCAGATATGCAGTGTGTGTTATATGCTTTACATCGGTGACGGTGTGGCTCTGTCACTATGCCTTCATCCGGTCATGCATCCTCTCTACTGGGCGTGCCTGACTTTCTGCTGCCTATCTCGCCACACATTGGTTGAACATGTTTCATTTTATTTGTTTCTATTTGCTGTGGTGGTTCACTACGATCAATGCATGAAGCAGAAACCCTGGGATCCATTCTAAGTGTACAAATTCCTAGGAACTGGAAAGGATGCATGTCCAGCAATAATCCTTCCACCAAAGCAAACAGATTTCCTTCATAGAGCCCAGCTGTACCTCAGAGTTTGGCTCCAAGGCGCCGCCTCCTGTTGGACCCGCCCACATTCAGCCATTGGTCCATCAAAGCACTGCATGAATGTCATTGCATTCCTAAAGGAGCCAGCTGATCAGAGGTGATTGTGGTGGAACGTTTGTTGGCCCAGCAGAGGCGTGATCCATAAAAGGAAATAGCTACTATGGATGGAAGCAGGTTGGGAGTCTGATGGTTGGACTGATCAGAACTGATCAGAACATCCAGGCAGCGCTTACAGCTGGCTGTGGTCTCAGCTTATGGACGAGTTCACATTAGTTTCTGAAATGGCTTCATGCTCTTTGTTTTCTGTGGTGTTTGATTAAAATTGCATCATTAAAGTTGCTGATTTATGAACCAAAGAATGTTAACCAGCTGGAATTGATAAGAATAATAAACAAATAACAACAAAAATCTGTAAAAATAGCTCACCTTGATATACCTGCTGCATCTTCTTATAGAGACGGTTTTCTAATCTCTTGTGGATTATTTGGCATCTTTGCTAAACAGACTGCAGCTTTATTTCACATTTTAAGTCAAGTTAATGTGAATTATTTTTTCTATAATTTCTGAGTATAAGCTTAAAGTTCTACATGTATGCATTGGTTCTTATTTATATGTAATTGTGTTATTTTAGAACCATGCACCTAATTTTCCTTCCCTTTATGACACCAGAGTTGGTGTTTGTCTCCCCCTACTGGTCTGGAGCACTTCCATTATTATAAGCTTTTCTTAACTAGTGGTTTTTACTGCATTGTTGTGTTTGCTGCATGTTTGCATTCATCAGCCACCAAACTGAAACGCTCTTGATCAATATTTGTTTTGTCTAGAATGATCCAGTCACAGTTTCACTGCTGTTGGTCTTCAGATTTTAACCTGGAGCTAATAACGGCGGTCCAGAGCTGAATCAGTTACTAGGGACATTTTCTTCACCCAGCTACCCTTTCATGCTAACCCATTCACACACTGATGGTGGTACGATACCATCCATGCATCTGTCCGTCTGCCTGTTGGTCCTGTTAAAGGAGGGGTTCTCCATGCTGCATCAAAGTTTCCCTGTTCTGCTGAAACTATTAATGCTATTAGAGCAGGTTAGACCAAGCAGCCTCATATTAAGCCTTGGTTTCAGTGTTGATGGTCAAATGTGACAGGCTGTTAATGAGTCCAACACATACTCTCCATCCTACTCACAGTTAATCTACTGAACACTGGCTGCATTGTAGAGGGCAGCTGACTAGATGCAGGGTTCCTGCTGCTTGTCCAGACAAAGAGAAATCTTCAAAAGCTTTCCCTGTAGGCCAGAAGAATACAAAAACATTCAGTTCTTTCACTGTTCGGTGGCTAACTTCTATCTGTCTGAAATTCCAGAGTTTATGTTTAGTCTTATAACACCATGGCAGCAGAACTGGTTCAACGCAGCAGCGCTACATGTTTATTGATGTAAACTATGGTCAGTAATAACCAAAGGAACAGAAACTAAACAGCAAGAATAACGAGGTCCTCTTTGATTCAACACAGCCGGTAAGACCATCCAGCCAATAGGAAAAGGCCGCAGCTGGTAACATATCAAAACTCTACAGAAAGTCTGGCTTCAAAGCAGGTTACTTCACCTATGGGTCTGCATCGTCCAATCAGCAGCTGATCTGAGACCAACCACAGGTGTGTTCATTCATCAGTGTGCTGCTGAACCAAGGCTACAGCTCCATAGAGTCCAATAAGGAACATAGATTGTTCTTTTTGCATGTGCCTGTCAATGATGGAGGAGGCTGAATTGTCTGAAATGTGTCTAATAAGGGATCTGGTTTCAGGTGTTTTTAGGTTCGCTTGTCGTTATAGAAACTGAAACCTACTAAGAAAAAAAAAAAGAAAAAAAGTTAAATAAACCAGAACCATGGAGACTTCAGGGGAAAACAATCACAATGAGGTAAGACACAGTAAGGCGGAGTTAGACGAGGAACCAGCACTGAGGAAATGCACAGGGGGAGTATTTATGGGAGACTGAACAAAGAGAGGACTAACGGGCGGATTGGGAGCAGGTGTGAAGAGAGGAGTTTAGAAGGAGCTGGGAAAAAGAGACCAACACAAGAGGGCAACAGTGGGTAACAAATAAAAACCTAAGAACTGAAATATAACCAGAAAACAACAAAACAGGAATTAAACCAATAAAACTGGAAAACATGGAGAAAAGTAAAACTGAATACTCAAAAGAAAACATAGCAGAACCAAGACTGTGACACCTTTCAACTGTTTTACTAATTCAAATCAGTTTTAACCAACGATTAAAAAGCTTTTTTAATTTTTAAAAACTATTTCTTTAAATTTACATTTTCTGCAGCAGTCTAAGAATCACTGAAATGCTGTTAAGGTCAGGAAGTTTCTTAGCCTGGGCGCCATTCCGAACTTAGTCCCGCCCACAACGTTTGAGGTCGGGAAGTTCGGTCTGGCATTGCTCCATAGTAGCGCGAGTATGCTAGCACAATATCTGGCGGGCCAATCAAATGGTCAGGGCGGGCTTTATACGATGATGGACAGATGATCAACAGTAACGTAATCAACCACGTGACCAAAGAGCGCTTGGGTGACAACAACAATGGCTGCCGCTGGAGAGTTGAGGTGAGTAGATTCTGCTATTAGGTCCAATTGAGAGCAGAGGCATTTTTTTCCCTGGTTTGTTTGAAACACGCCCCATAATCACAGCTCTATGGAGCAGCATCAGACTCATTCTGACTAGAACTGAGTAGGGCTACGTCAGGCTAGAAGTTTCTGTCTTTGTGCATAAAAAACAACTTAAAACAGAAGGAATATTTGCTGTCAGCAGTCACATTTTATCTTCCCAGCTTTTTCTAAAGACAAGCATCCTAAATATTTCCAAATGCAAAGTAACAAGAGAAAGCCATATATTTTGAGGCTGTATTTAAATTCTGGTTATGCTGCAGAGAAGCTGGCAGCAGTAGGATGGTAGAGACGCAGATGAGGAGATATTTCTGCAGGAAGTCGTTATCCATCAGAAGGAGGAACAAACATCCTGGATCTCTGCTGCTGGACCGGCTGCCTGGTTTGTGGGAAAACTCAGTTTAAATCACTAACCTCAGTAACGCTGCTGTTGATCATCCTCACAGTTATTCCCTGGATGGATCAGCTGCTGTCTGATGGCGCGTGTTGCTGTCCTACATGTCAACAGCAGAGCAGACTAAGTTAATCAGCTGTTCAGAGTTTAATTGTGGAGAGACATGAAAGCAATCTGTGGCGGGTTGGTGCAGCTGTTTGCTCTCATGCTCAGAGCTGCGGCTCTGAGACAGAAACGACAGTATGCTGGTATCTGATCTGCTTCCATCGCTGATGGATCCGTTAACAGTGAGGTCAAAGGGGACCTTCCATGGCTGCTGTTTAAGACCTTCCAGAGTTTATGGTGGACCATGTTCTTCAAACAGCAGCTCCTTTACTAAGACTTAGCCTTAGACAACCTTTGTTGTCATTTTGTACAGCTTTCACAACATTTTTCTTAACCTCTTATCATCCACCTCATTTTGGGAAATGCTCGCCTATTCTGCAGACCCAAATGGAAAAGCAAATGACTGAGGAACTGTGAGCTCAGATTACATGTGTGATACATTATTTGAAAGCTAATTCTATTCTATTTTCTAAATATATACATGAGAATTGGTGAGTAAAACACCCAAGCTGCATCAAGTCCAAGCTCTTTAAACATGACTCAAAGTTGTTTTTTCTTATTCTCAAAAATAATAGATATTTTTTGAACAGCGGTTATAAACCCTGCTTGCTGTGGCTGATTTGTCATGGTACATTTTGACATGCTGCTGTATCTGTGTTAATAGTGCTTTGGTGCTCGCTGTGTCCATAAAATGAACTTGGTGGTTGAATTGTGGAGAATCTAAGCTTTCCAACGATGTCTAACTTGTCTATATTGGTAAACATTTTAATGGTGTAATTTTCATGCGTTCTGAGCTATTTTTGTAAACGCTTTAAAACGTGTCGCCGGCGCCCCGCTGGGTTTTTAGAGGCTAAAGTTCAGCAGTGATCAAATGTAAACAGAGTGGGATAATAAACATGGTGCAAAAAAATGCATTGATATGGAAGTTCAGAGCATTAATATAAATGGTGCAGATATGCAACATAGATGCAATTATGATGACGAGTCTGTGACTCGATTTAGAGTTCATCAGTGTGATGGTGGTGGGGAAGAAGCTGCTGCAGAACCTGCTGGTCCTGCATTGAATGCTGGGAAGCCTCTTCCCAGAGGGCAGCAGGGAGAACAGTCCATGGTGGGGGGGTGAGGGGTCATTGATGATGTAACGCCGGGCGTACACTGTATGATTGTTTCAATCGTTGCTCGCAGCTACAGCTCAAACTGTACGACGAAACTGCAGGGTTTAAAAGTTCTCAGCTCACCATGTTTGTTCTCACACTGTG
>NW_015151152.1:88108-99771 GCF_000732505.1 Cyprinodon variegatus | reverse complement strand
TTTGAATTTATCCGTTAACATCTGGATGTTTGGCTCTGAATTTATCCATTAACATCTGGATGTTTGGCTTTGAATTTATCCGTTAACATCTGGATGTTTGGCTCTGAAGTCATCCATTAACATCTGGATGTTTGGCTTTGAATTTATCCGTTAACATCTGGATGTTTGGCTCTGAAGTCATGCATTCACATCTGGATGTTTGGCTCTGAAGTCATGCATTCACATCTGGATGTTTGGCTCTGAAGTCATCCATTAACATCTGGATGTTTGGCTTTGAATTTATCCGTTAACATCTGGATGTTTGGCTCTGAAGTCATCCATTAACATCTGGATGTTTGGCTTTGAATTTATCCGTTAACATCTGGATGTTTGGCTCTGAATTCCTCCATTAACATCTGGATGCTTGGCTCTGAATTCATCCATTAACATCTGGATGTTTGGCTCTGATTTAATCCGTTAACATCTGGATGTTGGGCTTTGAATTCATCTGTTAACATCTGGATGTTTGGCTTGGAATTCATCTGTAAACATCTGGATGTTTGGCTTTGAATTCATCTGTTAACATCTGGATGTCTGGCTCTGAAGTCATCCATTAACATCTGGATGTTTGGCTCTGAAGTCACCCATTAACATCTGGATGTTTGGCTTTGAATTCATCTGTTAACATCTGGATGTTTGGCTCTAAATTTATCTGTTAACATCTGGATTTTTGGCTCTGAAGTCATCCATTAACATCTGGATGTTTGGCTCTGAATTTATCTGTTAACATCCTGATGTTTGGCTTTGAATTCATCTGTTCACATCTGGATGTTTGTGTCAGAGAAAGATGGAGAGCGGATGAAGGGATGAGCGATGTGCTCTGGAGATGGAAAGTACAGGTGTGGGTGGGAAGTAAAGGTCAGAACGTTGGTTGGTTGATGGACAACTCATTAATATTTACAGCAGATGTTGATCCTCTTTCCTCCATCAGGAGTTTTACTTCACTGTTTTATGATCAACTGATTTTTCTTTCTATTTTTTTCTTTTATTTTTAATCTAACTTCAGTAACAGTCCAACCTCATCATTTCCAGCTGTTTTTAATTCCCTGCTTTGCTTTTTCTGGTCCTTTAATTCTGCTGTTCAGCTCTCAGTCAGCATAACCTTGACCTCTGAGCTTTTAAAGTTAACTCCCCCCCCGCTCCCTGTACTGGTTGGGAGGGGGGACCAATGGTGCAGCCCAGCCATGTTTCCTCCTAATTATCTGAGCATCAAAGGCTGATCTTCTGTGGATTGATCTGACTGGCAGTGGGAGACCAACAGAGGCCTGTTTGTCCTCTGCTGCATTAATGCTGATTGTTCCTCCCACCGCACGCCGCTCTCATGTCTGCTGACCGTGATGCGTCCTGATCTGCTGCTGGTTTAAGGCTCTGTTTCCTGATCAGTGAACAAACTCCCACACAGTAAATGTTGTGGATGAAGGTGCTGCTGTGTTTTCCATGGGGGTAGACTCTCAGTGGGATGCTGGCCTATGGGTGGGATGCAGGAGCTGAAATCTTATCTAAATATGTAAATTATGGGAATGAGAAGGAAGCTTTATCTGCTGCTTTGACTGTTTGAAGATCCTGACAGACTCTATCTTTCTCAGCAGATGGTGGGTCTCTACCAAGTTGTTTGCACAACGAATCTTTCTGCAATGCAACACAGTAACAGGGAGATAATTTAGTCATTAGTATGCAAAAATATTCAGTGTTCACAAACCTGAAGCTGCTGCTCAGAAGTTTGTGGTTTGATCCTGGAGCCGGTCCCAGAGATGTTCAGGATTTCTGTCCATGTATCTGCTACTACACACACGTATGATGACGAAGAATTAAAAAGCTGTTTGTTACCAAACACCTGCTCTAACGACAGGAAAGCTCTTCTTCCTCTTCCATCCGACGCAGCAGAAGGAACCTCTCTGGTCCAACCAGGTAGAACAGAGATGTTCTGACTCTTGAAGGAGGCGGTCACATTTCCCGCACCTCCCTGCCTTTCCCTGCTTTGTTTTGTCTTGTCTTTTCTGAGCTTCTTCATATCAGCTGAACTCAAACAATGTATCTAGTCAGCTGGTCTCTCAATATAATTTTTCACATTTTCTCAACTGAAAGTCAGGTAAAAGGGGACCCATCCTGTCCTGCCAGAACACACTTCATGGGATACCCCAATAGACTCCTAGAAGGCTTGGATGATGGTGTGTTTTACCATGCTGTAAGTGGAGGATACCGAAACTGTAGGTTTTTTTGGATTTATGATACTCTGATTTCTCATGTTTGAGAATTGGAGGATACCTGATGTATCTACAATTACAGAGGATATCTGTGGCAATTTGGGCATTGATAAGGCAGCCAGCAGCGGTTAACGTGCTCAATAAGGCTGTGAACGAGCAGGACCGGGAGATGAGCCGCATACTGGGTGCGAGTGAACGCAGGCTGAATGCGGTGGTTGAACTCAAAGGTGAGATGGGATAACATCTTGGATGTGCACACTTGTTTCAAGGCGGAAAAGCCCTGCAAATTCATAATATTGGATTCGCCACGCAGAAGCAGGGAGAAAAGACTCAGGGATGGTGGAAAATTCCTGTGCAGCCTTCTCTCAAAACAATAACTGTTATTTTGGATTCAGCCTCCACCTCATCAAACCTCCCCTGGATGTTATGTTGGAAGGGCCCAGAAGAACTATGCTTTTTTCCCCCTCCCCCCTCTCCAGTGTGGCTCCAATGTTTCCACAGAGATAAAGGCAGCGCTATACGCAACCGCCTCATGGTAAGCCATAAGGACGGGCTAAAGGCAGCGTTCTGCGGCACACATGGCCTCAGCAAATCGTCCCCAGCATCCACAGCTCCAGAACCAGCCAACATCCAGAGCTCACTCAGGGCTCTGTTGTTAGACATAAAGCAAAAGTTCCCCTAATAATTGCTATAATTAATGGGAGAAGAGGGAATATGAATTTGGTGCCATATTGGTTTTCTATGGCAGTGAAATGACCACTTGGCCGTATGAAGCGGTAATGACTCCAAGGTCAGAGGTGAAAGTGACAGAGGATCAGGGGGATCTGTTCCACCCAGGAACCTTCTGGGCTTATCGATCTGCAGTGTGAGGAATCAGGAAATACTTACCTGGTTTATATGAGGTGCTTTCTCTGCCCAGGAGATAACCTTCCCACTATAACAGGCCTGGAGGGGTTCAGAATCACAGCGGCAGCAGAACCCAGTCAGAACTCATGGAAAATGGTTCAGCACGACCTGATCATTCAGAGAACAGCTGCTTTCTGTAAAACAAGATGAGAAAATCAGTTCAGCATCTTTTCATGGAGAGAAGATGGTTATATCAGGAGGAACGGAGAGAAGGCAGGTCAGGAATACAGCCGGGAAAAGAAGGAGAAAACAGGAAGGGCTCCTCTTCCCAACAGCCTCGGCAAAGAAAACAGATATGAGCGTTCCTTTGAGCCTCTCACCAGGCTTCACACATGCTGCTTTATCAGCTAGCAGTGTTTGGAAGGGAGAGCTCCTGATGCTCCTGGGCTGCTTGAAATTCACTCTGCAGGCTAAAGCATCGCTGCTGTTTGCTAAAAAGCCATTTCTGAGGAAAATTGTGTCAGACACAAACCTTCAACCAGAGTCTGCAGTTTGAAACCAGAAGCTCTGACTTCCCTTAATGAACGGACTGGTTCTGCTCAGACGCCATTAAAGTTTAGACCTGTGACTAAAGAGAGAGAAGCAGCTGAACCCTGAAATCCTGCTTCCATTGTTCGTCCTCCACCTTTATTCCTACTCCGTCCTCCACCTTTATTCCTACTCCATCCTCCACCTTTATTCCGATTAGTCTGACACTATTCTAAAACAGAGACATTCATCAAAATCACTTCCAAAGTCATGAGAATGCACAACAGGAAAACATATTATAATTATCTTTTCTGATTAAATACTAGAAATGCTGATTAATATTTATTATGGATAATATTTGAAGCTAGAAGCACAAACAGCCTAATAAATGAACATTAGAGAGGTAGTTGTCTCTTCCTCCATCATTTTCAGATCATCCAGATGGTGTCTGAGTTTTCCTCTTACTGACTCCTGGTTTTCATCAGAAATGTTCTTATATCCAAATTAAGTGGTAGAAAAGCCCACCGATGTTCATAAAACACAACCAGAAATCAGAAAAACAACTTATAATAACTAACTTTCTTAAATATAAAGTAAAGTTCACCAATCAGTTCTAAAACATCTTTAAATGAACTCTTGTTGATCCTGGAGAACCACTGAACCAGATTAGCTCCTTATAAGGAGTTTTCAATCAGTCTGTTTTACTCATTCCAGCAGTAAACTCTGGTCTTGTCTTACTGCTTTTTATTGATTATGTTTTTAAACTGGACACAATCCAAAAGTTTATCAGGGGATCAGCCAATCCAAATAAAACAAATAATTAACACCCCTACCATGACACAGGGCAGCTCATCCTCAGGTGTGTCGGGATGTGATTAAGAACTTCTGCTTTTTCTTCCTCTTCTGTTCAAAAAGTGGTGCGTTCTTTGTGTTTTAATGACAGCTGAGATCCATGAGGATCATTACAGTCCAACAAGCGCTGCACTCTTTTAATTATCTTTATGTTAACAGCGGCGCAAAATGCTACCAAAACAGCTGTTTCTGCCCGCAGCCTGCTGACGCGCCTTTCTACCGCAATAACAGTCTACACGCAACATTTCCCCCTCATTCATTAAACATTAAAACGGGGACATTTCCGCGGAAAACTAGCCAGGGACAGGTGGTCCAAAACGTGGACTGTCCCCGGAAATCGGGGACGTCTGGTCCCCCTGGGCTGTGGGGATCGAACCGGGTACAACTAGGCCAACACTCCCCCTACTAGCAGAAATAGAAACTGTGGAGCAGAAAAGTGCAGCAGTAGAAACTGCGTTTTAGTGCTTCTTGGTTTTTAAATAACTTCATCTAACCAACAGAGTTTAGTTTATTGTTAGTTAATTTATTATGGATCCATTTCCAGTCTTCAATGTTCTGAAACGAAACTACTAAGAGGTTTGACTTATTTTGTTATGCCATTATAATGCAGTTAGTTTAAAATGGTCTCTTAAGGAAAATATGATCGTTTATTACAATTATTTCTTTGACATTTTTTTTGTCCAGCAAAAGTTGTTTTGTTAGACATAGAGTTAAGATATGTAGATGTGTTAACTTAATAAACTCACCTGAAACAAAGCAAGCATCTGTGAAGATAAGGAAGAAACTGAGACCTGAATGTTGGTTGATGCTGAGCAGGTCAGTCACTCTCTGCTCTGAGGAAACCTTCTAACCAGAAAGCTTTTTAGGATTTATTCTCTTCCATCTAGTTCTATGAGTTTATTGACTGAGCAGAACAGGAATCATTCTGTTTACCCCTACAGGCCTGTTGGACTCAACAAGCCTTCTGCTTTTTACAGGGTCAATATGGGAGCCCGCCAAAATAAAGGCCTCATCCAGGTTTCAGGTGTTTTATCCTTAAAGTGAGATATAGATATTATCAAGTAGAAGTGCTGACATCACGCTCTCCCCCTCAGAGGGATTTCTGGCTGCGTTGTTTTCAGGCCGTTATCTCTCCATGACACTTATCATTTTAGATAGATGTTTGTGCTTAGATTAGAGAGTTTAAAGAAATTATGAGAATATTGGAAACAACCATAATGATGTCATTGATGCTGACTTTATAAAGAATGAACATTCTCTCATAATGTGACAATTAATAGCAAGAGGAAATACTTTACTGCAGAGAATAGCTTTGGTTCTGCTTTTCCCAAAGACAAACTGATTATCATGAGGTTAGAAATAATGATTGTATACGCCGCTCCACAGTACGATCAGAACTACCTAGAGTCTCGCCTTCTGGAGACTGTGGACATCTCTCCCCTCACCATCCAGATCTATACAGGTGGATCTCTGGTTCTGATAGGGGCCACTGTTTCTCTTAACCTTTGGTGGACACGGTCAGAAAAAGATGCAGCAGAGACCGAGACCGATCCAGGAGTACTGAGCTGCTGCTCTTCTACTAGACAGCCATTAATCGGTCTCTTTGTGGGCTTCCTCTTCTGGGACGGTTTTATCATCCGAATCAGGACCGGTCCAAACAGTTAGGGTCTAGGGACAGGGTCCAAGGTAAGGGTCTAGGGTTAGGGTCTAGGGCTAGTGTCTAGGGCTAGGGTCCAAGGTAAGGGTCTAGGGCTAGTGTCTAGGGCTAGGGTCCAAGGTAAGGGTCTAGGGCTAGTGTCTAGAGTTAGGGTCTAGGGTTAGGGTCTAGGGCTAGTGTCTAGGGCTAGGGTCCAAGGTAAGGGTCTAGGGTTAGGGTCCAGGGTTAGGAAAGGGGACTTAGGGTTAGGGTTAGTGTCCCCATCCGGGACACTACAAAGTGTTCCGGATGGGTTTCTAACTCTGACTTAAAAAAACTCAGGATTTCAGCTCCTTCCAGTCTTCTGGGAGTTTGTTCCAGATCATTGCAACATAGATGCTGCTTCTCAATGTTTGCTTCTAGTTCTGAGTGGACAGAGTAGGCTGGAGGTAGAAGACCTGAGTTGTCTAAGGCCATAAACCAAAGAGTTGTTGTTTGACGCTACCTTTATCTTTTATAGATGTTTCTGCACAAAGCAAAGAAATGTTTGCAGCCAAACTTCTGGAAATGTGCTTAGACGTTATAACTGAAGAGACACAAACAAGCCTCTTATTAAGCTCCTGTCCTCATGTTGGGAAGGATTTCCATATTTATCTCCCTCTGCACGTTTGGATAAGCACTCATAATGGTAATACATATTTATTCTGTCTCATGAATTCCATTTGCTTGTGTTTTCTTCACGTCTTTCTTCTTCTTATGAGCTCTCATCCCCTGAGGATTCCAATTTTCCACTGCAAAACTTTGTTCTTCACCGTCAATTACAGAAGGCCAACATTTCCTCTCAGCTTATTATTACAAATCAGAAAACAATTACATATCCCTCTGACTGCATGATTGCCTCCTGTCACTCGCACCTTCTTTTACATAATTTAATATTTTGCTCAATGATCACTCAGAGCACTAATAAAAGAGGCTCCTACTTACAGCCCATTTCCTCATCCTGATCCAGGCAAACGTCTGGGTTTGGATTGATGGACAGGCCTCTAGATGCTGAAATGTGCTCTGGTTGTTGGTCTTGGAGTAAAGAACTGGAAAGAGGTTGTCTTTTTCTCTGTAGCCGTTATGCAAACTGAACAGTTTAAAAAGGGTAAAATGCTTTGAGATCAATTCTCTCTATCCTGGCACCACCGGACCACCTTCAGTCGTCCTTGGGTGGTGTTTTCCCTGTTAATATGAGAATTTTCTTTTTGGTGGAATGCTAAGGAGCACCAGAGGACAGCGAGGCGTTTTCAGCATTCTTATAGGAAAGATGTTTGTTCACGTCTGAAAGGAAATAATGAAGCAATGGTCGTTAGCAGGAACTTTGAACCTGTGTCCACTGAGGGGTTAACTGTGACCGAGTGTCTGAGGACCTTCCAGGTCAGCAAGTCTGTGCCGATCACTAAGCCTTTATTTTATTTAGAGCCGTCTAATATTTCACCGTCTGTCCCAATAAATCCCATTCTATGGTTAAATGACACGCTGTTGTGATTAATGCAGTTTTATCTGTTTTGCCTTTTAAACAAATAAATGTTGTTGGTTTCTACATGTTTATGTTCTGTCTGTTTATACTGATATTAAATAAAACATCTGGAGGTGATGGAGGTTTTATCTTTGCTTTATGGGGGTTACTGTGGGGGGGGGGGTCACTGAGGTTAGCTCATTAGCAGCTAATGACCTCGGATGTTTGTTGTGTTTTCAGGTCAGGAACTGAATCACTGCGGCTCACATGTTCAGTCAGACGCTCGCTTTAAAGCACTACAGCTGCGCTCCACATCTACAGGCAACTTTACTTCTTTTACTTGTTTCCTTCGCATTCCCTGCCAGTAACATCTGTGTCATCTAGTTCTAGGTGATGGTAGAAAAGATTTTATTCAGGAGGATAATGCAGGTGGGATCAGGGAGTCTAGTATTAAAAAGCTTCAAATAATCTTAATCCATCCAGTAATGAGATGCACATAGTTTCAGTTAAACTCATCAGACATTCGATAAACTGAATTAATTCATGAGAAACAAACATCTAATTCTAACATCTTCTCCTTTACATCCAGATAAGAGATTTAAATTTCAACTTATTTCTCTGATGTTTTACATCCAGAATTTTCTATTCTATTCTATTCTATTCTATTCTATTCTATTCTATTCTATTCTATTCTATTCTATTTGAAACAGTTCCAGACAGTAACCCCTGACCAGTAGACTCTGCAGGTCTGTTAGCTGTGAATCGTCGCCTCTATCTCTTTATATCTTCTTACTTTGCCTCACCTTTATTTTTCCTCAAAACTCAAATAATATTTTTTAAGCCCTGAAAGGTGTCGAAATAAGCCAGGAAATGTAATGTTAGTAAGTTTTGCATGTGTCCAGGCTCTGACTCATTCGCTTCTTAAGGAAATCACATTAATATGAGCTCCTTCATTCTGGATTAACAGTACAGGACGACCAGTCCTTCATCTAAAATTATGAGGACATTATATCTGCTGTCATTCTCTGGGTAGGAAGGGCAATATAAATTATTCAAAACACTAATGTGAAACATAAAAATGTGTTTTTTTTTATTTGTCAAATTCCTGCTAATGGGGATTTAGGTCATTAGCTTCTGACTGAACAGGACAGAATGTCTTCAGCGTATTAATCTGCTGTTTTACAGACACGCCCGTGTGCTTGACAGAGATAAGGAACTGTTTGGACCAGAAAATGAATATTTATTCTAAGAATTAGCTAAATGAAGGGAATGTGGTTTGCAGCAATAAAGAGCTTGGAGCGGTCAGCGAGGCTAAAGAAGTCTATGAAAATTCAATTTAGTCAGAGTTTGCATTGCTATTGACCAAATGTAATTCAATTTCATTCCTAACATAACGTTCAACACATTTGATCATTCATTGAGGGCTGTCACAATTCAAAGATGTTGGCTGCAGAAAATACTATTCTGCTCTTTTATACATGGAAAAGCTATTCCCAGTTACTCTACTGGGAATCTTCAAGTCTTATACCCACATTCTGCTCATCAGTTATTCCAACTTTGTCCTCATAGCAACACCCTGCAGCTTCTATCAGAGTTTCTATTGCAGTTTTCAAGGCAATAGAAGGAGAGTCAAAGGAAGCAGAAACGGCAATAAACATTAAGAGTAGTTCAGATGAAATACATCCCAACTTTACACAAAGAAACAAGCAAACTGGAAAAAAGGACTGCAGCTTAGAGATGGAGGTACAGCATCAATTCACCGCTGCTCCTTGATTTCCATCCATCCAGAGGGCTGAGTGTGTGGGGTGGTAGTGTTGTTGGGGTGGTGGTGGTGTTGGGGGGGGCGGGGTAGTCACAGCTGGAGATTATCAGGTCCAAACAGGAGGATTCCCTAAAGCCAGGCATAAACTTTACGATGTTTTCAATCGTTGCACGCAGCTACAGCTCAAACTGTACAATGAAACCGCAGAGTTTAAAGATTTCACAGCTCACCATGTTTGCTCTCACTGCATGGCCCACGCTCTGATGTGATCTACCTGCTCACACTGAACGGCTAAAAACCACGTCAGACTCAGCGCAGAGAGATGGCGCTGGTCAGGCTCGTCAATCTGGAAGGGGGGGGGTCGTTAAAGGCTGATCCCCTCGTTACCCCCCCGAACACTACACCAAGCACCATGAAGATGACACTCGGCCCAACCCAAAAAGTTCTCACATGACTGGAGAATTGGCCTGAAAAGGACAGAAGCCGCTATAAGCAGATGCTGACGAAGGAAGGCAGGATAATCCAGAGGGGGAAGTCAAGAGGCAGATCTAGGTTCAGTCCATAGAAAAATCCAACAGGAGTACAAAGACAGGCCAGTCAAACAGATCAGACAGGGACAGGCAGGCTCAAAGGTCCAAATACAGAAACGGATCAGGATCAGGCAAACAGATCACTATAAGTAATGGTAGAAAACTCTCTACACCAAAGGTGAAACAATAATCTACCACTGATGGCTGGGACCAAGCAGTTTAAATAGAAGGAGGAGCAGCGATGAGGAACTGGGCAGAGCTAGACAGGTGAATGAAAAGAGCAATCAGGCCAGCCGTCAGCGCCACAATCATGACACCTTTAGCTAAATAATATGGACATAAACTTCCTGTTGCCAGTTTAATATCTGGGCAGCAAATATAAAACTGGAAAATAACATTTCCTAAATAAAACATTCTGTAGCACTGCTGTCCTTCTACCAGCCTTCTTTAAATCATATTTTCCAATGAAACATGTAATACTGCTTTCCTGATATTGTCTCCATGTTATTATGATATTAAGTGGGTTATGACCTTTAACCTCTTAGAGTATCTGCATGGTTCTTCCTGGGTGTACACGTAAATAAGGATGGGTCGGCGTCTGTGTAGAAATAGTTGTGTTTATGTTCAGTAGGTGGATGTCAGCACCTGTTTGTCACTTCTAGGTGTAATTTGAAGATGTTAGAAGATCCACAATCTCTAGAATCTAAGGATGGACTCGTCTAAATACATTAATGGTTAAAGGAAAAACTAAATCATTTTAATTTGGGGCCATTAACATTCATGGCTAGTAATACTTTCTTTCCAGTGTCTATGTCAAAGGACTTAAACATTAACAGGGGTACTGAGTTCACAGCTAGCTGTGCTAAAGGCCGTGGCCCTACCCGATCCGTCTCAGAAGCACGATCCAGAAGTACGATCTGTCCTGTGCATGCCTGAACACATATACATCCAGGTTTCCATAAATAATGTAATTATGGTACTACAATTTTTTATTTCTATTCTTAATTCACTAAAGAATTCTAATACACATTTAAAAAAAATATTTAATGACCTTTGTGAGACAATTTTGATGCTTTTTCCATTTTCTCCATTAAACAGCTTCTCTGACATCATCATGAGACATGTTCAGAACAGTAAATCTGATTAAACCATGTTTATCTGCATTCTAGTTGTTTCTTTCTTTAGATCTTTAGCACTTCATGCCATAATGTTATAGGAGAGGAAAACAGAAAACTCAAAAAGACTGGATTTAAGTTTAAATCCAAAGCTGATAAAGTTAGCTCCTGGAAGTAGCGTAGCGTCCCATTTCCTGTGCAGATACAGGAACAGAGGGATAAAACAGAAAGGATTTAAATGCATTTGTTTTCACTGGAAAATATATTATTAACATTAAACACATTATATTTTGGTGCGCTTTAAGGGGTGTAAATAATAATCGTTTTGTATCGATGCATCGATCCAAAAGCCGACGATCCGATGCATCGACACGTTTGCAAGATAATCGATTCATGTTTTTTTTTCCTCCGGTCTATTTTTATCCATTTGCTCCTGGGCGTAATTCTCCTCCCGTGCTGCGGTGCCGCTAAACCTATTTTCCCCTCCTACCGCACTTCCTGGTTATACTCTTACCGCAGTTTGTTGCAGCAAGCTTCACACAGACATTTTTAAATTATGCTCAGTATTGAAGCGTGGTCTGAGCTACACACTGTGGGTCTAGATATGGCCGAGGCGGTGAGGAAGTGGGGACGAGTTTAGTCCGACGACG
>NW_015151152.1:83592-86465 GCF_000732505.1 Cyprinodon variegatus | reverse complement strand
ATCCCTGCAACGCTAAGTAAAGGAGAGGGACTGACTGTAGAAAGGTCGCCATGGCCTGGAAGTAAACAGCAGTTTCCTGGTAAAGTAGTGACGTCCCTTTGTCAGAGCAGGAGATGACAGCAGCAGATTGTTTCATATTCATCTTCATCTAACCTTCACTGATGAGGTTAAAAAGACCTGACATTAACGGATGAACCTATTTTCTATTGCAGTATATTGAAGAAAAGTTAGAGAAGAGCCTAACAGATCAACTCCTTCAGTGTCCAGAGGATCATGATGCCAAGAACATCCTTCATTTGATTGGACCATCCAGACAGGGAATGCTGCGCTGCTCTTCAGATTGAACCTGAAGGTTAAATTAGTCTCAGTTGTTCTCTCTGAGTGAGAGCCCTTACTGACTCCCACAAAGTCATTTCTTCTTCTTCAGCACTAATAGATTCCCTGCTTGGGGCCCCGGGCCCCCAGCAATGCCAGGCCTCATGTTGGCGTCTGCTCTTTAGGAACCACATGTTCGGTCTGTCTCTGTGTTTCGGTCTGTCTCTGTGTTTTTGCTCATGTAGACCTTCCCTATCGGATGGACTGACTGTCAGTGTGAATAACATCAATTATAATAGAGGATTTTCAAACTATCATTTTTACCAGATTGTTTTATACAAAAAAGTTATTGAAGTAAACAAGTTATGCGTCTAAATTCCAGTGTAATTCCCTGCTTTATATAATGAAGCTGTGGTTCCAGCAGACCAGCAGGCAGGAGCAGCAATATGAGCAGATTCTCTTTACTGACAGATCCTCAGCTTCAGCTGGAAATGAACTCCATGCATGATTATAGTTGTTATGACTCGTCTGTAAACTCATCTGTTTCCACACTCAGCCTCAGGTTTACGAGGGTAATGATGGTGATGTTTGGTCGATCTAAACACCTGCTTAGGTTCTTTTCTCAGTCAGTACTCTGGTTTACTTCCTGTTCGTTAATATAAAGCTGCTGACATCTGATCCCTGATTGGATGAACTTAGTTTATGTAGAAAAAACATCTGGAATCAGACATTTGACCAGTCAGTCCTTGTTTCCACGGAAACATACTGCCTGTTTGCAGGGGGGGGGGTTTTGGATGATGCAATGAAGGGGCCGTCAGGAGAAAGGTGAGGGCAGAGGTGCTAATGAGAAGTAAGTCAGTGAAACACCTATTTGCTCTGTTTAGTGTTGATCTTCTAACATTTGATGATGGTTCTGCTCTGCTGATCAACGGACCATTTCATCCTGTGAGTCAGAGACTCCTGGCCTCCTATCATTTCCTAACGTTAGGAACGTCCTCCTCCTCCACCTCCTCCTCCACCATAGATACTTTGGAAGCAGAAGTAAATGAGCCGACTGATAAGAGCTTCTTTACTGCGTAACTATGGGTGACATCAGCCCGTCGATCTGCTACAGACGGTTTGGGTTAGAATAGAACAAAAACCTCCAGCTGAACCCCAGAACTCAGAGGAACAGTTTCCATGGTTAAGGAAAGAAGGACCAGGAGATCCTCATTGGCTAGAATGGAGAGGCAGAGATAGAGATTAATTTCTAGATGTGGAACATCACGTCACTGGCAGCAAACGCTGTTCTGATGCGTCCTAGATGGTAAAACACAGAGAGCAAAGGGAGAGGAGAGAAGGACAGCTTTCCACCAGACGTCTCAGGAAGTCATGGAAACATGGAAGCTCTTCCTCTGGGAACGTTCTACTTCCACAAAGAGAACCAAGTTAACTTCATTCATTTGCTTTGCTCTAGTTTAGCTGCAGCGAAGCACAAAAAACTGACAGAACAGAAGCAGGTGAACCAGCGTGAGGCGAGCCATTGGAACCCTCCTAAGGCCACTTCTAGAAAAAGCTCTGACTATAGATCTATGTTGACAGAGTTCTACATGAAGCACATCCTGATGCTTCCATCTGCTGCTGATGAATAATCATTTATTCTGATTAACAGCAAACATTGAACGCATCTTTAATCAGAGGTGCAATCAGTCCATCAAAGAAAAAACCTGCAAAACAAAATTAGAAAAACACATTTACAATAAAAAAAAACTGTTCAATCATAAAATGTGTTTTCTCAATCCTGATAGGCAGAACTGTTGATTTTAAATGTGATGTTATTATTTTCTCCTGGTAAACTGGCCCCAGTCATGGTGAACTCAGCTGATTCTGGGGCTGAAGCTGCTGGTCAGTGAGGAGGAGTTCAGGGCAGAGATGTTAAACGCCAGCAGTGTTTGGGATGCAGAGTCGGTGAAATCATTGCATCATAAGCGCTTTGATAAGTCGGCCTATTTTCAGAGGCCGGTAGCTGAAGGTGAAACCGTCCGTCTCACTGCAGCCGCTTTTACTGCAGATGATTGATTAGAGCAGAACCTGCTGCTGAATCATTCATGTTCTCACGTCTCTTTCAAGCTGCTTGTTTTACACACAGATCCCATAAATAACACAGGAGCAAACAATGATTATGACGCCAGCCGCCGTCACGCGCCGCCATGATGGAGAAAGGTTACCTTTCCCAGGCTGCCTGCTGCCTATAGACCAGCAGCAACCAATTAAAAACCAGCAGGGTCCAAATAAAGAAAATCATCCACCAGTAAAGGTCTGGAGAAGTTTTTAATTATAATCTGTTACTTTAAACAGAATTTAACACTGAAATAAAATGAGGTTTTTATGCATCCATGTTATACATTGAATAAAAAAAAAAAAATAGAATATTCTTCCATTTTAAAATCTAAAGTGTTTTTTGAAGTAGAGAACAACAATCTTTCAGTTTGGTTTATAGACTATTTCCTGATTCCCATATTTTCTCAAACCCCTAAACTGATCGTTTGTTATTTTCTTTCTTTTTTTCTGTCTTAATG
>NW_015151152.1:74206-83090 GCF_000732505.1 Cyprinodon variegatus | reverse complement strand
TTGGTCTTAAGTTGAACTGGTCTGATGTCATCGGTCCTACTCATTATGCATGCTCCTTTTTTTTTAATGCTTGACGTGGGCATCAGGGCGCATTTCGTTTAAAGATAAAACTGCATTTTTTGCTACATTTATACAAATTTTATAAACTCTACACACTATATGCTGTTTTTCAATGTTTGAAGCATCAGTGGCCTTTGAAAAGGGTTCCATTTGAACTTACCAGTGACTAAACAGAAGGTAAATATGTGCCTTTTAACCAAATATAGTCTAAATATGTCTGTTGTTTATGTATTTATCAGTTTTCTTTTGAAGAAATAAAATTGTGCAGAAGCAAACAAAGGTAAAAACACTCTTATTTTTATCTGATATGCTGATATTCTCTGTATTGTAAAACAAAGCAAAATAACATATTCAAGCGACTGCAAATAGATTTATTGTATTTATATGGGCGCGGGAACTATAAGAGGAACTGAGACTGAGCGTTTAAAATATTAATTTCAATAAACAAGTTGTGAGAAAAGAAGCGACTGCTGCAAAACACTATATAATAAATGATAAACATGTTATTCAGGTAGAATTATTGGTAGGGACCTGTCCCTATGCTCCCTATGCAGAACTACGCACATTTCACTTTCCTTTAATCATCCCAGTAAATGGTCGTTATCAGTTCCATAGAATGGCTTCAGATTAGGCCAGTAAGCTCAGCAGGTTATCATCCTAATCCTAAAGTCATTCCTTTATCCCAGTAAATTAATCTATTAATGTGTAATCTGAAAACAATTTCACTACTTCTTCATGTACTGTAAATATAAGTAAATAAAAATAAAATGATCGGCATCTCGCTCTTATTAAGTAAGTCAAGTAATCTCATGTCCTGTCTGTGCCCCCTCAGATTATTAATGGGATTAAACCTTAAATGATTCTCTTCACCTGCTTTTCTGATTTGGTGGAAGTTTACAGGCTTTTATATCTGCAGAAAATAGATATATAAGGATATCTATATTCTATATTGTTCCATTCTATTCTATTACATTCTATTCAATTACATTCTATTCTATTCTCTTCTAGTACATTCTATTCTATATTATTCCATTCTGATCTTCTCTGGATTGTGTTGTTTCTCTCCTGCTCCATATTAATCTGTTCTGTTGTGTCCCATATCTGCAGCCCTCTCTGTGGCTCCGTCTATTTCCTGGAGTGGCCGATGGCTCATCATGCTAACCTAGAGGGCAGTAAAGTAGAGAAATGGCTCCTTGGTGAACTAAAGTTTTCCTTTCAGACCCAGAGGAATAGAGACGGTGTTAGAAATAAACATCCTGCCGAGTAATGGCAGCTTCTGCTAAATGTTGGAATCAGATGGTTTTTTATTCCCAAAGTCTGGCTAATCTCTGCAGATTAACTGTCACTGAGGTCCTGAACTGAAAGGAAGGAAGAAGATCGAAGCAACAAGGTAAAAAAGATGAAGGTAGATTTTTGTGGAAAACCAACTCTTCCCACTGTGCTGATGGTTGTCATAGCAATACCCCCCCCCCAATGTGGCACTTTATTGAAGAAATAAATGGAAGTGCGTCTGCCGTCTCCTTTATCCACTGGGCTTTAGCTGAGGGAATTATGGAAGCATATTGGATTCATAGATCATTGTTACCAGCCGCAGGCTTCAAGTATCATTAATATTCTGACTGTAAAGATCACTGAAGTGTTCCCCTGTTCCTTCTGGCTTATTACAATGTTCTTCTTGGCTTAGAGATTCCTGCTGGCTTTAAAGAATACCACAGAGTTAATATTGTCTCTTTCTCTCCACAGCTGAGAGAAGTTCAGCTGGATTATTGTTTGAAATCCGTGTTTCTATCACGGCCTTCTGAGCTCTGCTGTGGTTCGCTCTGCAGAAACTCTGCAGATGTTCTAGAACAGCAGAGTGGGGCTTCATTCTGGTTAATCCAGCTCAGCATGGGAGCGTGTCTCTGTGATGGAGGACTGTGTCAGTCAGGAGCTCTTAAACACCTTCTGCAACACAGACTGCTGCAGCAGGTCCTTCCAGCTCCCAGCTGGAGAGGTTTCTGTGGTCCGTTAGGTCGGCTCTCCACCCTGATCTCCTAGTTTCTCTCTGCTGCTCTCAGACCATCAGCTCAGGCCGTTTCATCAAATCTGTCCCACTGAGCTCCATTAAACTGCTTCCAGTTTCTAAGCAGCGGCTGGAACCTTCCCAGCTCTGAGCGTGATGTCAGGCCTACATTTGGTCAGACTGGTTGGTAGGTGTGAGTTCAGACTTAGACTCAGCTTAATTATTTAATATTACTCCTTTAGGGAAATCTTGGTTCCAGCAGCTTATATAGATAAAAAGAGTTAAAGATAAAAAAAATAAAACAGACTAAATAAAAAGAGTTTATATAGTACAAACAAGAAAAGTTGTAATGTCCTGGAAAATGTTTCCTTTGGATATAAAACTATCTGCAGAGTAGAGAGCTAAAGGAAAACTACACATAGCTGACTGAGATTATTGCTCCTGTTCTGCAGAAATGTTCTGACCTTATCAGTCAGTAAAGATTATAGAGGCTGCACAGGAGTAGGCATGAGTTATTGCACAGTGAGAGGGAGGACTATTGCACATGATTGACAATAGGTAATGTTTAGCATCAGGCGTCCAAGGAGGGGGGGGGACCCTCATCCTTTCACCTCCTCCTTCTCCCCAGTGAGGAGTTGAGGTTAAAAGAGCAAAGGAGTTCAGCAGTCTGTTGCTCCTGCGTTTGGGGAGCAGCAATCTCCCACTGATCAGGCTCCTCTGAGTGGTGAAGACAGTGAGCAGAGGGTGGCTGGCGTTGTCCATAATGTCCAGCAGTGTCCCTGTCTCTGCCACCGTCCCCAGAGGGTCCAGCTTCTAGCCAATCACAGAGCCGGCTGGCCTCACCAGTTGGTCCAGTCTGGAGGCGTCCTTCATGATGGCTGCTCCCTCAGAACACCACGCTGTAGAAGATGAGACTGGAAACCACAGACTGAACATCTCCAGCAGCTTATTGCTGATGCTGAAGGACCTCAGTCTCCTCAGGAAGTCCATCCTGCTCTGTGTCTTCCTGTGCAGGTTGCTGGTGAGTGTTGACCAGTCCAGTTTATTATCCAGCTACACTCCAAGGTATTTATATCAATCCACAGCCTCCACCTCAGCTCCCTCCAGTAGAACCAGCTCAGTCTTTGCTCCCTTCCTCCCAAACTCTATGACCAGCTCCTTCATCTTGAAGATGTTGAGGTCCAGGTGGTTGGAGCGGCTCCAGGTGGTGAAGACCCCACCAGACTTCTGTCCTCCTCCTCCCTGTTGTCCCTGATGCACCCTACTGCTGACCGCAGTTTCAGAGATGGTGTCTTTGAGCTTGGCAGGGGTCCACCCCCAGGCTATTGAGTTAGTCTCTTAGCAGGGACTGAGTCTGGGATAAATCCATCTAACCGGGTCTCTGTGATTCCAGCGTCTCTGTACCTCCTCTGTAGGCGCGTCAGCACTGCGAGCTCCGCTGTTAGCTCCGCTGCGAGCTCCTCAGTCTAGTTCTGGAGAGATCCTATGTTTCCCCCAATAGTAAATAACTTTCCCCCCTCCGCCTCATCCTGCCACCCCTGTATCCTTCATATTTCTGCAGGGATGTCTGGTCCCTCAGCGTGGTGGGCAACTTCCATAGTCTGAAGACCTGGTCCTGCGTGTAGAGAACAGGACGTCCATAGGCACAGGCAAAGTGCTAAAAGTAGGAGAAAGCTCAGCATCGCTGTCTGAAACGTTGGCATTCTCTGTGAATAGATGCACAGGAGAATGAATATTTACTGATAGAAAGACTTTTGGTTTCATTCATTCGGAACAGATCCGAGCCTGGAAACATGAAACTGCTCGATTCGTCTGACTTCCACTTTCACAGACACTCATCTGTTCCTTAATCTGAATAAGCAGAACATCATTCATAAATCCTTCATCTCCTTCTGAAAATGGTTCCTGAATCATTAACTCACCTTTTAAAGCGATCTAATCTGTTCCCATAGCAGCGCCTTTAGTAGACAGCATAGGGTTGAAATCACAGAGACTTTGTGGAACATATAGAGGAAGTCAGTCACACAGCAAAACAGTTTTATTGTCAGGAAGGTTGAAAGAGTTAATTGGATTAATATTTACTGAAATAATCGGATGTAGTAATCACTTCATTGTTAACTGGAGTAGAGAGACTCTAAAGCTGCCTCTAGGTGCAGAGCGACACACAGAGCAGGAATTACGCCAAGATTATAAAATAATACGTTTTACATCTAATATAGAAATATTTTCCGTGTGTCAATCTGCTATATCCAGAACTCCTCAGTGGAAAAGTTTCACCTGTTTTAATTTAGTAAAAAGTATTCTTTAAAGAACCTTTGGCTCTCAGATTATTAATTGATTAATCAAAAAGAAAATGGACAGATTAATGATTTCTAAAATAATCTTCTGTTGCAACCCTGGTTATCGGTCAGAGATATAAAAAATAAAGTAAAAATAATGACACCTAGAACTTCATGTTTTAAAATTTATTTATTCTCTGTAATTCCTTTAGAATGAATGTTTACATGCAGGAAGGCCTGGGCTTGTTGGGGAGGTTAGTCCTCCATTTTCTAACATCATAAGTGTTCCATGTTTACTGCAGGAGACGCCTGTCTGACTGGAAAACCAAAGAAAATAGAGTTTGTTTTGCTCTTACCTGTTTCACTGCAGCTGCCATCAATAAATACACGGTTCTGCAGCTTATCGCCCACTCCACACTTGACAAAAACTTGAGCTTTCATTAAATTTCTCCACCAAGGAAGAAGCTTTTTTTTTAAATCACTTTGGCTACAGATTGCTAAACAATCAAGCTGATGTCTGTATGTGATATCAGGAGGCTGATTTCTAGTTTTATCAGTGAAAATTGAAGAAATAAAACATGATTTCCTGCGATGGACGGGCGACCTGTCCAGGGTGGACCCCGCCTCTCGCCCGTAGACAGCTGGACACCAGCACCCCTCACCACCTTTCACAGCATTCAATACAGGACCAGCAGGTTCTGCAGCAGCTTCTTCCCCACCGCCATCACACTAGCTACGTTTACATGCGCAAAATTTCCCCGATCCGATCCAAACCTTGGTTGATCGGAAATTCAAAATCTCCGTTTACATGGACACTAAATGAAATGATCCGATCATGACGTGTGTATACATGTACCAAGCGTTGGATCAGATTAAATCTTTTAAGCATGCGCAGAACTTCCTGCCAAACTTGGCAGTTCTGTCTGCGTCTGGTTTTTGGGAGGCCTGACAAACGATGCGCTCGGAGTGAGCGGAAAGAAAAAAGGAGAGAGGAGGAAAAAAGCGCTTGGCAGCGAAATGTCCGAGAGAAAATGTAGAGAATGAGCGATTGAACCGGCGTGGGAGAGCGAGTGGGCTGTGGAGAGAGAAAAGAGGAAGAGGAGGAGGATAAATTCCTGCTTCCTGCAGCTTTAAATGAACTTCAGTGTATAAGTCGGTGTTCCTAGACTCCTCCCGCCATGTTGTTCACAGCGAGAGCGAGAGCGACCGGTGGTTTCCTGTTGTTGACAATGCGGAAAAACATCACGCTGACGTCGCACACATGCGCAGTGAAGATTATTTTACTCTCTTTAGATCCGAATGGGTGTTTACATGGACGCCAATCGGAATGGCGATCGGCAAAAACCACCTCTCTCTTTCGGAATTAAATTTAGATCCGATCGGACCGAATCGGATTAGAATCTTCAGTCTGACATGTTTACATGAAACATTTTTGATCTGATCAGGCCTTCAATCCGATTATTTGTGTCCATGTAAACGTAGCTACTGATGAATGTTGAATAAAACTAAATCACGTCAGACTCTGCATCACGCTGATAACACCAAACCAAAACACTGCAGATTTGCACCGTATATATTAATGCTCTGAACTTCCAGATAAATGCGTTTTTTGTCCCACACTGTCTACATTTGATCACTGCTGCACTTTATGGAATGGAAATGTTCAATTTCTGTCTGAAAGATGTATAATATGAAATTTGGTGTTGTATAAACTCTGTGTTAACAGAATGAACATGAAAGTTGTCCAAAGCCGCATTTCCACCGTGCAGAGATCGATCCGAGCACGGTAACCAAGGTAACTGTTGAGTGCAAATGGCATTCTAACTGAACCGAACTGTACCAGACCCAACCGAACCACTGGTTCTACTTCATCGGGCTCGGCGCGGTTCAGTTCTGCCGCGGTTCGCAGATAACAAAGAGGACATGAGCAGACCGCAACATCTCCTCACAGTCAGCCTCCGTAATCATTCCTAAAAGCTTCCCTACCGTAATTTACATGAATGATTCTGCTTAGCAGTGGGATGAACCTCAATGTCTGTCATTTCTTGAGTCTGGAAGCCCTGATTAGACTATCGTTTGTCGTATTCACTTCCCAAAAGCCGACTCTGTGAAGGAAATTCACCAAAGGCTGCCTTCTCCCCCTGACTCTCTACAAACTTCCTGAATGTTACGGGCGCCGCCATGTTGTTTGCTTGTTTTCTTCATGAGTACCGTAGATCGCCACTAGGAGGAGAGGAACTGTGCTAGCATGGAAACGGTCGTAAAGGACCGAGCTCGGTAGGGTTAACTGATCCAAGCTGGGTCTGAACTCGGCACAGATCGGTTTCAAAGGGGAGTGGAAATGAGGCTGAAGTCTATCTAGAGCAGCTGAAGCAGCGTCTGGTGAACATCTGAGGCGTGTGACGCCACTCACATGCAGCAGCTGCTGAATTTTTTATCAACCAATCAGAGAAGCTGATCTGGGAGCTGGCAGGGAGACAGACCCAGCGCTGGAGTAATGGTACGTCTCCATCAGTTCTACGGATCTTCTCTGCCTAGTCAGGATTAAGGTGATATGCCCACGTAGATCCCAGGTTTAAACCAGCTTCTCTGGAGGAACGATGAGGCGATATTCTCATAGCTTCACCCACAGATGCAGCCTGACACCAGTTGTTACCGCCTGTTTTCAAACACATAGAGCTTCAGCTTATGGTCGTCTTAAAAGTTGCATGCAGGCTGTGAAAGAGGCTGAACCCGGTTAACCATTGACTTGTTGTGTCAGCGCTGCAAGGCATGCTGGGAGCTGTAGTTGAAATCTGTTCATAAGTAATTCAGCATCACAAAAGTAACACAATGAGAACAACCAGAGACGTTCTGGGAGGATCCTCAGGTTGAAGTTTCATAGTTACGCTGCTTGTCCTGTTTGTCGCCCTGTTGCCTAGCAACAGCCTGCTCACGTGTCCAGGTAGGAGCTAGGTAAGGAGGAGCTGTTTCCTTTGGGCCTTTTTAGAACATTAAACTGTAATGATAGAGATTTTACTATAAAATGTAATTTATTTTTGCTTGATTTATATTCATATTTATATGATAATTTCATTAACTATAATTGAATTCCTTATTGCTGATATTAAGGTCCAAGCAGTTTTTTTGGTCACCTGGGGGGAGGATGTCCCTGTTTTCTGTGAAGATGCTCAGTCATCCAGGTCACGGTTCCTTCCTCCTCTGGTTCCATTAGAAATAAAACATAAAGCAGAACCAGAATCCATGAAAACAGCTTCTCTGCAGCGTGTTCGGTTTCCTGACACCTAGAATTTATAGAAATCACGAGTGTTTATGATAAATTGAAGTTGGCTGGAGGACCACATTTCATTCAGTCCTTGGCTAAACTGCTCCAGATCGAGTTGCAATGAATCGACACAATGTGATACAAAAAAATGACTGAATGAAAATCAGTCTAATTCCTTATTTTACATCAATTATCTAAGATGGACTGGAAAATAAATGCACCATAGATTAGAGTCCCTGTAGATATTTCTCTGGTAGAACCTGTTCAGGGAGACATTGCAATTCCAGAAGCATGGCCTTTGCTTTTACTCACTGCCCCTCTGCTCTGTGAGATTGAAGAAAGCAGCTTGACTTCATTGGAGAGATTGACTGTGTGACTCTCTGCTGACCTTTTTCCATCCTATTCCAGCTACCAGCCATTTATTTCTTGTATACCCCCAAAGCAGACTAAATGTGTGCTTCACTTAGGGGGAGGGGGGGTGGGTACCACAGGAGGAGAACATTGTCTCTGTCCCCCATCGAGCCACTGAGGATAAAAGACACTCTTCTTTTTCAATCCCTCTTTGCTCCTCCACTAATTCTGTGTTGTAGTCAGAGTTGGGAACGGAGGAAAGGAGATCAGTGAAGGAGGGAGGTGCAGAATACAGATCAGCAGCAGAGAGAACTCATGCCCAGATTATTCAGCATGGCTAATTGACCCTGTGCTGCTGCACAGTCTGCCCTTCCCCAGGACCCGCCACCTCAGGCACCCACACCCATAATAATACTATATGTGTCTCGGAGCAAATTGGAACTCCTGGGAGCCATCTTTGTTTTCCTGGACTCCGTCCCCTTTTTGCTCTTAGAAAGGTGAGATAAAAGAAACAAAGTCAATGATCAATCTTTGCTGCAGAGGCCCCCCCCCTACAGGTTTAAACCTTTAGCTATTGGAGATCTGATGCTTTGCTAGTTTAGGCTGCAGCTGAAATGTGTGAGTCATGGGATAAAGTCCAGGCTGTGAGGTTTCCTTTGGCCTAATGGAGTTATTACAGCGTAGTTATTAAAAGCTTTGCCTGATGAACAGATTGAAACATTGTTGCCCTGCCTCACATGGATCAGACACTGCAGATGGGTTTCCCAGCAGACCTCTAAAAATAAGCAGTCATTAAGGAGCTGCTCAGTGGAATCAGCAGGGACGCAATAAAACACGTTTTCTATTGAACTAGTAGGAAAATTAGGATGATATGAGAACCGTCATGAGTAGAGAGGAGCGCCAAACGCACATCCCTGAAGCCTAATG
>NW_015151152.1:72123-72540 GCF_000732505.1 Cyprinodon variegatus | reverse complement strand
CTGATTCTCATCCCGGCCGCTTCACACTCGACTGCGAACCACCCCAGCGCACGCTGTAGGACTTGGCAGGAGGGAGCCAGCAGAACTACGTCATCCACAAAAAGCAGGGACGAGATCCGCTGGTCCCCAAACCAGACCCCCTCCGGTCCTTGGCTGCGCCTAGAAATCCTGTCCATAAAAGTTATGAACAGGACCGGTGACAGAGGGCAGCCCTGTCGGAGTCCAACATGCACTGGGAACAGGTCCGACTTAATGCCGGCAATGTGCACCAGACTCCTGCTCCGCTTGTACAGAGAACCGATGGCCCCTAGTAAAAGGCCCCCGACTACATACTCCGGGAACACCCCCCACAGGGCAGCACGAGGGACACGGTCGAATGCCTTCTCCAAGTCCACAAAACACATGTGGACTGGTTGG
>NW_015151152.1:67313-68529 GCF_000732505.1 Cyprinodon variegatus | reverse complement strand
GCAGAGGGTGTAGAGCTGGTCCACGGTTCCACGGCCAGGATGAAAACCACACTGCTCCTCCTGCAGCCGAGGTTCGACAATCTTGTGGAGGGGAACCACCACCCCAGTCTGCCAATCCAGGGGGACTGTCCCTGACCTCCACGCAGTGTTGAAGAGACGTGTCGACCATGACAGCCCGACAATATCCAGACCACCTCGGTGACTTCAGCCTGGGTGATGAACGAATCCAGCCCCAAGCACCCCGTCTCTTCTTCCCCCACAGAAGGCGTATGCATCCCTAAAGTCTTAAAAATTCACGGATTTAACACTAAGTCTGGGGTCATGACTTCTCTCCAAAAAAAAGTGGATCTGCAGATAATGGAAATATTCTCCTCTTCCAATGCCCATTTTTGTATTATGTTACCTGATTCCCTGTTTGGCCCAAAGCGTGTGGTCTAGAAATGCCGGTAGAAAGGATGGATGGAATGCAGGCCAACTCATCACTCCTCTCTGTTTTAACCACTTTTCCTAGGAAAAACGTACACACCCGTTTGGGGATTCATATACTTGAGGAAGCCTGCCTAAGCAACCAAGCACAGATTTTATAGCGATTACACCAGCACACTGAGGGTCTAATCTGGCCCGACATTTAATGGTCCAATTATATGAGAAATAATACCAGCATTGTGGTTCCTCCAGAGTCTTAATACATATGGATGTCATTGAACACCTTAATCAGGACAGTCTCTGCACTGTGGCTGTGTCATGTTTTTGTTCTAGTTTTATCTCTGAGTTTTCATTTGTCTTTTTATTTATTCTTGTGTTCTAGGTATTTTTGATTGTATTTGAGTTCTTAGATATTTCCTGTTTGTCCGTTTGTGTCAGTCTCCTTTTCCTAGCTCTCTTCTTGCCTCTGTTCACACCTGCTCCCAATCTACGCCATTCATTCTCATCCTGTTCAGTCACTCTTTGCTGGTTTGTCGTCATTACTTTGTCCCCTTTGTGTTGTGAGTATTCCTGGCCTTCAGTAGTTTTTGAATATTTGTGGATTTATGTTTTTGGATTTTTGCTTCTATTGAACGTTTGGTTAATGAAACTTCTAAAAAAAAAAACTCAGCTTCAGTCTGCATTTTGGTCCTGTCAAACCTCCACCCCAACTGTGACAGGTTAGCATGGATGTCAGGGATTGGTTGTGGTTTAGATGACCCAAATGCAGAGCCAGGGAGGCATAGGTGAG
>NW_015151152.1:63206-64648 GCF_000732505.1 Cyprinodon variegatus | reverse complement strand
CTGCACAGGGAGAATATTTATGGTAGACTGAACAAAGAGAGGACTAACGGGCTGATGGGGAGCAGGTGTGAAGAGAGCAGTCTAAGAAGGAGCTAAGGAAAAGGAGACCAACACAAGACGGCAACAAATAAAAACCTAAGAACTAAAATGTATCCAGAAAAGACAACAAAATGGGAATTAAACCAATAAAACTAGAAAACATGTAGCAAAGTTAAACATAACAGAACCAAGACTGTGACACTGGAAACCTGACTGGAAGATAAAAAGCCACTGGTCATTGATAAGAAGGCATTTAACTGTTGAAACATTTTTTTCAATGCAGGATTAATTTGTCCAAGCTTCTCTTTTTTTAAGGGGAAACAGCCGACCTAAGGGACGCGTCTATGATCGCACAACCATTTAAGGAAATCGCTGCATTCAAACAATTCCTGGTTTTATATAAACTGCTCTGTCAGGAAGGAAATTCTGGTTTTGGATGAAGCATAAATCCAGTATGGGGGAGGTGATGGCCTCCAAGGGGATGGGTTAAATGCAGAGAGTTAATTTCTCCAATGTGGGATCAATAAAGTTCAGTTATATATCAGTCAAGGTTTCCTTGTGATTCACAAAAAGTTTCCAGACCCTTTCCTTCAATCAAAGCGATGTGTATGGACTCTGTATAGAAAAATAATATCAAACAGCATTAAGAAACTATCCTCTCTTCACCTTTCCTTATTCAGCCCCTCTGAGCCACATGTTTTACAGCACAGGCTTATAGTACACCACCTGCTCTCTCTGTCAAAGGAACTGAATGCCTACAAAAGAGTTGGAACAATTCCCCTTCCTTTGAAGGAGAGTACGCCTGCAGCTCAGTCTTTTCATTGAGGCCACATGCCTTTAATGCCCACCGTGTTAAAGATTTATCCAGTCCACACTTTGTCCTTGTAAGTTAGACAGAAATCAGAATGTGAAATGAATTAAGTGGCCATTCATAACCACTGACGCTGCCTAAATACAAATTGTTATGGGCTTTTTAAATGATTTACAATGCACTCAATCACCTTGATCTGCACTAGAATGTGTTAGAATAATCTTATATATCTGTTATTCCTGTGCTGCCAAGACATATCTTAGAGATAAAATAGCTATGCCACCTACCGTAGTTATTTCAAACTACCAGTTTTTAACCAGTTTTTAAGAAAACTATCAGAGAATAATGGCAGAAAACAATAGAAAAAATAGAAAGTCCCTTTATCGTGTTTACAGCAGCAACAAGATTTTAGATAAAAATGTCACACAAATGTGGACCTTAGAAAAATGTATAAGAATAACAATAGTGAAGAGTTAAAAGAGCAAAATGACAGCAGAATGTTGTTTAATTGATTTAGGTAGAAACTGCAAAATCAGCATGAATGGAAGAACTGATTGAGGTTGTTGGGAACAGTGGTGGTTCTAGAGTCTTC
>NW_015151152.1:59471-61531 GCF_000732505.1 Cyprinodon variegatus | reverse complement strand
GTGGGGAGCTGATGGAGAAGTCTGCAGTGTAGAGGGTGAAGAGGAACGGTGCCGGCACTGTTACCCGTCCAGAATCCTCTGGGACATGTGCTGGTCCACTCCTGACATCTCCAGCTTGGTCCTTAGGAGTCCTGGCTGGATGGTCCTGAAAGCACTGGAGAAATCAAAGACCATGATCCTCACAGTGCTTCCCGGTTTCTCTAGTTGAGTCAGAGGTTGGTGCAGCAGGAAGATGATGGCATCATCTGCCCTAATCCCAGAACGGTAGACAAACTGCACTGGATCCAATGAAATCTTCACCAGGGGGTGTAGATGGTGGAAGACCAACCATTCCAGGACCTGAATTCGACCTATTTTAGCCAAGGACAGATGTCTGACGTGTCGTTAATGCTGAGTATGTGATAGAGTTTACATAGCAGATTTAAACAGACCTGGTGTTGGATTTCTGTCTTTGCATCAACTGTTCAATGAAAGAAACAATTTGTCCTTTATTGCTGTATGTATGTTTATACATTGGGTGATGTTACGGCCTGATACTTCAAAGCAAAACTCCTGTTTCAACCTTCTGTTGCATTAAAAGTTTCCAGACACTGTGAACGTTGATCTGTGATCTATAAAAACTAATTCTGCACTAATCAGCATGTGGTTTTATAATTCTATGTCCTGCATCATGTTTGGCCACTTTAAGCCGGACGTACACTGTGCAATTTTTGGGGCGATTTTCCAGTCGTGCGCGAATCTTTTGATCGGGCCGACTTTTAGCCTGATCTTGCGTCGTGTAATGTGCAGGGGTTTACGAGGGGCGATCAGCCTCTTACGACCGCCTCACCATGAGGAATTGTCGTGGGCAAATCACTGCAATGAGTGAAATGGATTTCTTTCCGTAAAATTGACAGACCGTAGTAGCCATGTTTGCTCAGCCATGTCTTTTTTCCAAATATGTTGTCGCTTTTCTTTTTAGGGCTTTCAGCACAACATTGCACAAATAGCCAAGGCAGCGCGTTTCACTATAGTGAGCTCGGTCCTGCAGAGCAGCTCCATCTCACTGCGGAGCTGAGTCAGACATGGTTTTTAGTCGTACAGTGTGAGCAGCAACTTCGTGCAACGATTGAAAACAATCACACAGTGTACGCCCGGCAACCAAGGCAACCCTGTAGGAACGGGGCCCCAGGTCCTTTCTGCCGACTGTGGCCCCCACAGATTTAGATTATCACAGTTGCTCCACATCTCAGCAGCAACCAGCAACTAATACAGATTTCTTTAAACACCATTCTTTTCTCCTTTTCAAATATAAGCTTTTATCTGTGAACTAAAGTTTCTAGTTTATGCTCAGATTCTCTCCAGCTTCTCACTATTTAACATTAATGCTTTAAATAAAATATATACATGTTTATAGAAGCCTAAGTTGGAATTAGTGAGGATTCTCTTATTGTTAATATAATTTTATTGAGGGTTAAAGGAACAATCTTTAAATGATTAAAAATGGTTTGGTACTTCCTTTGTGTTTTTAATTAAACTTTAAATCTTCTCCCTTTAAAAAGAAAATTCAGCCGTGAGGTTAGAGACAGAGATGGAGGAGGAGGGAGAGAGATGCTCCTCCTTGTCTGGAGGTGTTTCAGGCCTTAAAGCAAACTGGATTATTTAGAAGTTGTGAGGATGATGGATAAAGGAGATCGGGTTAATGTGGAAACTAAATTCTTCTGCAGTTTATCAAAAGGATTTTAGATCCATGATCCTGCTGTATTCCAGCCAGCCTCTCCATTAAAGAGTTTTACCCTGATTTATGCCTGTGTTGGGCGGGGGGTGGGGGCGTCCATATGCTCAGGGACCACCTCCATGGACATTCTGACGCACCATCATTTGGAGAGAATAATTTATCTCTGGAATGTGAAGCAAACTGGGGTCAGACTGAAAGCCCAGTGATTCCAGTTTGGATCAAGAAAGGTTTTCCCCGTCCGAAGCTGCTGATTTCAGGTCATGTTAAGGTGCTGATTTCAGGTCATGTTAAGGTGCTGATTTCAGGTCATGTTAAGGTGCTGATTTCAGGTCATGTTAAGGTG
>NW_015151152.1:53123-56151 GCF_000732505.1 Cyprinodon variegatus | reverse complement strand
TTGGACAGCACCCTCCTCTCAACCACTTCCTCCACTGAGTCCAGAGTGCAGCCTAGTGCAGAAACTGCCTTTCTCACCAGTTTGTTCAGTCTCTTTCTGTCCCGCTCTGCGCTGCCAGGGGCCCAGCAGACAACAATGTAGAGGAGGGCTGATGCCTCCACAGAGTCAGAGAAGGTTTGAAGCAGGAGCCTGATCACTGCAAAGGACCTCAGCCTCCTCAGGAGGTGGAGGGAGGCGGCTCTGGGCCTCCTTATACAGGGCGTCACTGGTATCCAGTCCAGTTTATTATTGACGTGAACACCCAGGGATTTGAAGCTCCACAGTTTCTATGTCCTTCCCCTGGATGTTCATGGGGGAGTGAGGTGGGGGTCTTCTTCTGAAGTCCATCACCATCTCCTTGGTCTTACTGGTGTTCAGACACAGGTGGTTCTTCTCACACCAGCCAATGAAGTTCATCAAGACCGATCGATACTCCAGCTCCTTCCCATCAGAAACTCAGCCTACACTGGCCGAGTCATCGAAGAACTTCTGGAGATGGCAGCTGTCCGTGTTGGAGGTGAAGTCAGAGGTTTAAAGGGTGAAGAGGAATGGATCAAAGACTACCTGACAAACAGACCACAGCTTGTTAGACTGAAGGCTCAGCTGGCTGATCCAGCAGCACAGGCGAACCACAGGGGACGGTTCTCTCTCCATTCCTTTTTCCTCTGTTCACCTGACTTCAAGGACCAGACTGAGTCCTGTCATCTGCAGAAATCCTGGGATGACTCTGCAGTCTTCAAAGCAAAGACTGATACATGGAAGAAGGTTGTTTCTTTAATAGCTATAAAGAAAATTGGGCCTGTGAAAATCTGTTCTTAGATCCTTTTCACGAGTGATTTACTAGAACAATTCTCTAATCTCCTCTGTCAGGTATAAACAAAGTTTCTGAGTGCTACAGACTGATGTAGGAGTCTAGTTCAATCAGTCAGCTGTTAGTTTCTCATTGAATAAACTTGTCTGTTGTTCCTTAGAAGCAATCATCCAGTTTATCAGGCTGCATCATTCTATATTCTGTAGCTCTACAATTCTAGATTCCATTTTATTGGCTGATGCCAGAACTCTGGGTCCCTCCCCCTACAGCTGGCATGCGGGGATCCAGGGGCCCCTGGTTTCATTGGTTGGTCCAAAGAAAGAACAGTCAGTGACTCTATGTGAGATCAATCTACTATAGAAATAAGATGTGGAACAGAAAATGAATGGTTGTTCAGCAAAGCTCCTCTAACGCTCAGACTGTCCTTAATTTCCCTCCATGGCAGCTCCTTGGATTTACTCTCACTCTGAATGTGGACGTTTGGCTCTGAATTCATCCGTTAATATCTGGATGTTTGGCTGTGAATTCATCCGTTAACATCTGGATGTTTGGCTCTGAATTCANGCTACTCTGCCAACGTTCCATCAGTTTGTCAGCTGCTGCATTTGTTTTATGCAAATATCAATGACTCCTACATCTCTGAAAGAAGACCTCCTCTTGGGAAATCAGATCACAATCTTGTTTTTCTCTGCTCAGAGTATAAGCCACTTTATAAGAGACAATCTGCATTAAAACGAACTGTAAGGAGATGGTCACAGGAAGCTGAAGAAGCCCTGCAAGGTTGTTCTGAGGCTATAGGCTGGGATGCCCTGTGACAGCCACATGGAGAGTACATCAGTGCAATGACTCAGTGTAACTGACTAAATCGACTCCTGTGTAGATAGCATCCCTACCAGGACAGGGAAATGCTTCACAGATAATAAACCATCCCTGGTTTATCATCTGTGAAGCATTTCATCTGTGATCATCTGTATATTTATACAGATGATCTGAAGGAACCGCTCACAAGAAAAAACAGCATTTATAAGGAAGACAGGGCATTAATGTGGAGAATATAGAGGCAACTTAAGGTAAAGGTCAGAGAAAGCAAGGAAGCAAGGAAGAGGCTGGAAAACAAACTCCAGCAGAAGAATATCATAGATGAAGCTCCCAGGCTTCCAGCAGAAGGATGATCAGACAGTTTGATTGGTTTTAGTGAGGCATTGTAGCGTGTGGTTGGAGCAGGATGAATGACCTGCGGTAGCGCTCCTTTTCCCAAACAGGGTGTAAAAGTCTTTGACTAAAGGAGCTGCTCAGCTCCTCTACAGTCTGCTGCAGAGGAGGGAAGGTGGCATCCATGATGGATGGAAGCTTGGACAGCACCCTCCTCTCAGCCACTTCCTCCACTGAGTCCAGAGTGCAGCCTAGTGCAGAAACTGCCTTTCTCACCAGTTTGTTCAGTCTCTTTCTGTCCCGCTCTGCGCTGCCAGGGGCCCAGCAGACAACAGCGTAGAGGAGGGCTGATGCCACCACAGAGTCAGAGAAGGTTTGAAGCAGGAGCCTGCTCACTGCAAAGGACCTCAGCCTCCTCAGGAGTTGGAGGGAGGCGGCTCTGGGCCTCCTTATACAGGGCATCACTGGTATCCAGTCCAGTTTATTGTTGACGTGAACACCCAGGGATTTGAAGCTCCACAGTTTCTATGTCCTGCCCCTGGATGTTCATGGGGGAGTGAGGTGGGGGTCTGCTTCTGAAGTCCATCCCAATCTCCTTGGTCTTACTGGTGTTCAGACACAGGTGGTTCTTCTCACACCAGTCCAGAAAGTTCATCGAGACCGATCGATACTCCAGCTCCTTCCCATCAGAAACTCAGCCTACAATGGCCGAATCAGTGATGCCAGAACTCTGGGTCCCTCCCCCTACAGCTGGCATGCGGGGATCCAGGGGCCCCTGGTTTCATTGGTTGGCCCAAAGAAATAACAGTCAGTGACTCTATGTGAGATCAATCTACTATAGAAATAAGATGTAGAACAGAAAATGAATGGTTGTTCAGCAAAGCTCCTCTAATGCTCAGACTGTCCTTAATTTCCCTCCATGGCAGCTCCTTGGCTTTGTTCTCACACTGAATGTGAATATTTGGCTCTGAATTCATCCGTTAACATCTGGATGTTTGGCTCTGAATTCATCCGTTAACATCTGGA
>NW_015151152.1:48286-50721 GCF_000732505.1 Cyprinodon variegatus | reverse complement strand
TCTTTCCTCCACCAGGAGTTTTACTTCACTGTTTTCTGATCAAATAATTTTTCTTTTTAAATGATTTTAACATCAGTCCATCCTCATCCTTTCCAGCTGTGGTTTTTATGTCACTGCTCTGTTTTTTCTGGTCCTTTAATTCTGCTGCTCAGCTCTCAGTCAGCAGATCCTGAAAGGCTTTTCTGTGAATAAAAAGCTGCATCTTCATCCACAGAGTGGTGGGAAGTCGTAGCCATTATGGCATCATCGGGTGGTAATGATGCAGATTAATGACAGGTGGATTATTTACTGAAGTTAAGAAGTTTGTTGGATCTGATGTGTGGGTTGGAGAAAAGGGACGAGAATAAGAAAATGTTGATGCATGAGGTCCAGTTAATTAGAAAGGTCTTTATTATGCTGACTGTGTTTTATCATTAGAGATTCTGGGAAACCTTCAGCCTGACCCAGATGAAGTTCTCTATTTCCTGACTGGTTTCCAGGCTGCTTCAGAAACATCCTGCCTGAATCCAAACTCTAAACTTTTGCAGCGACGCCTCAGGTATCAACCAAAAATGTATTTTCAGCCAAACACAGAGATTCATTATTCTGGGAGGATATTTAAGATAAAAAGAAAATAAATAAAAATCATTGAATGAAAGTAAACAGAGTAGAATTGGTTCCTAGTCTACCATCCAGCCTGTAAACAGACTGAACTCCTGTGAGCCTAAAGAGAAGCTGAAGGTCACGGTTTGACCTCTTCATCCAGAGATTTATCTCCATAATCAGGCTCTGCTTTCCACTCATCACTCATGTTTTCTGCCCTCAGTCACTAAGGTCTGTATCATCCTGGATGTGGCTCAGGATGAACTCTAAGCTCCGCCCCCTGGTTCCCTCCCAGCCAGCCAAACTGTCACCATTCCGACCGGCACAGGATGAACCGATGATAAAAGACTTTCCCATTGATCAGTTTTGGCTCCAGTCTCTCCTCCTGGACTAAAGATATAGAAGACCTAGAACCTGCAACCGAATGATGGACACATTCTCTCTGATCCCAGTGGTTTTCCAGAGTTGCTAACTTCCTGTGAGTCTGGAAGCTGATCCCTCATTTAATTCCTGGTTCTCTATCCTTTGCTTTATAGCTGCAGCCATAAAAACCCCCATCAGTGAGTGTTCAGGACTGATTAGCAGTAGAAACATGGACTCCAGCAAAGGGTTTTATCTCTCCCATAATGTTGGACTGATACAGAGTAATGATTTCAAACTGACTCCTATGTTCTAAACAACAAAGCTTCTTCCTGCTGAAGGATATTTGCCTAGAGAGGCATCTATCCACCCGCCTGCAGGGAAAGATCAGGTGCTTTGCTTTGCCGTTTCCAGGCTGGAATGTCAATTATTGAAATACAAACACATTAGCAGAAGGTTATTACTCTCACACGGTGCTTTGAAGTGGCTGAAAGTGTGATGAGCAGATTGATGCTCATCTGACTGCAGTGGTTATTCAGTGAAGTGTGGTTTCTGTCCAGCCAGCAGCTGCCTCCGTTAACACGCCCAACATGTGGCTGTAAACAGAGACGCTGGTTCCTCCTCCCATTTATCCTTAAAGAGAATAAAAAAGCAAAGCCAGTGGTGGATGTAACCCAAACCTCTGAAATAGTTCTATCAGGGCTGACAGACAGGTGTGTTACGCCCCCCCAGGTGAGCAGACGGTATGTCTGCAGAACGCCGCCCTGTCGATGGATGAAGTCACGACGCTGCGTCTGTATTTCCTGTCTAGAGGAAAGGTGTTTTCATCTGGGCCGGATGGCTGTAAATCATTGGACTGTGGGGCGCTGAGCTTCTGCAGTAATGAGTCCGGCGTCTCCGTCTCGCCGTCCGGTGGACGATGAAAGTGGTTGTAGCTGCAGAGGCGTGTTTCTGCTGAGGTTCAGCATTGATCTATTGAATCTAGACTGATTTCACTCAGAGGATCTTCTAATCAGCTGCAAAGTGATTCATCTTTAAAGAGCTTCTGATGCTTTTAAAATGATCTGCTTGAGGCCAAACTATAGGTGGAAGATATGGTGATGGAGACTGGTTGTTGTTCTTTATTTAACAACGTTTCTGAAGCCTCAAAGGAAGCATCGAACCCGTGCGTCCTCTGAGGCCTCAGGACGCACGGGTACATGAGATAGAGGCTGTGGGCTGGACCATCAGTAGAACATCTAAGAGATTAATGCTGCAGGAAGCAAATGCTGGTGAAGATTCTCAGTCTTCCAGGTCAGAGTCATTCCAAAACGTTAAAAACAATAAACTGGAATTTGTTTCCAAGTTAGAAGACGTTTCTCTTCCCATCCAGGAAGCTTTTTCAATTCAAATGTTTTTGTGTAGAAAACATGCAAATAGAAACGGATGAACGGGTCCCCCCCTTTGGAATGGAGGTTATTTAGCTTCTTCGTTAAGCTGCGATGCTCCATACC
>NW_015151152.1:44762-46914 GCF_000732505.1 Cyprinodon variegatus | reverse complement strand
AGGTTTAGTGCCTCCTCCCCCTGGTGTGGAACAGCTTTCACTGCTGGAGGCTGTTTAGTGCCTCAAACCTTCCTAAGAAGTTCTTCAGTTCATTTAGGAAAACAGTGTTTGCTGCATCTACCGGAGGGGAGGGTGAGTTGTAGTCGGTGATCATCCGAATGCCTTTCCATATCCTCCTGGTGTTGCTGTCATCGTGGAAAAGATCCTGGATCTTCTGGCTGTGGTTCTGCTTCTCTGATCTGATGAAACGGTTTAAGTTGGCACACGCTGTTCTCAGTGCCTCTTTATCACCAGACTTGAAAGCTGAGTTTGGTGCTTTTAGCGATTTCTGAACCTCTCCATTTATCCAGGGTGGCTGGTTGGCCCGGGTGGTGATGTTCTTTTTGATGCTGACGTCCTCAATGCATTTGTTGATGGAGGCTGACACAGTCATGGCATACTCATCAATATTTAATACATTGTCATATGTTGCTGCAGCCTGGAAGATGTTCCAGTCAGAGCATTCAGAACAGTCTTGGAGTGTCTCCATGGCGCCCTCAGACCACACTCTGACCTCTTTAACTGTCGGTTTAGCCCTGATCAGCTGGGGCTTATATGCAGGAATAAGCATGACAGACATGGTGATCCTAGGTGGGGGCTGCTCTGAATGCATCTTTGATGTTAGAGTAAACCAGGTCTAAAGTGTTTTCACCCTGAGTTGCAAAGTCCACATGTTGGTAAAAATCAGGGAGAACAGTCTTCAAGTTAGCCTGGTTAAAATCCCCAGCAATGATGAAAACAGCCTCTGTGTGCAGATTGGAGCTCAGAGATAGCCTGGTATAGAGCCTTCATGGCCTCTTTAGTGTTAGCACTAGGGGGCACGTGAACAGCAGTGATGCTAACCACATTGAACTCTCTGGGCAGATAGAATGGCCTGCAGTTAACAGTCAGAGACTCGATGTCTGGAGAGCAGAAGCTGGCGACCGATTAGCTGTTGTTGATGTAAACACAGAGCCCGCCCCCCCGAGTCTTACCGCTTAGTTCTTTGTTTCTATCAGCGCGGTATAGCGTTAGCCCCTCCAGGCTAATAGCATTGTCTGGTATTGCTGGATGCAGCAATGACTTGGTCAGAATGATGGTGCAGCAAGTATCAATTACCTTCCTTGATGACAGTTCCAGTCGGAGATTAGCTATTTTGTTTCCCAATGAGGTTGGAAAGCAGGATTGATGGAAGCGGAGGTCTGTGAGGATTTCTCTTTAGCTTCCCAGTTAGCCCCCCTCTGCATCCGCTCTTTCTCCGTCTCGCACATCTCTTCCTCCGGCAGTTACATTCCACTGTTGTTTTGTTGACATCCGTCCGTAGCACTCCACAGCTTTTTAAACGGTAAAAAATTTGTTGATTTAAACCATTTTGTGACTGTATCTCCAGCAGGCGTTGGCGATCATAGATATGGATTTGAAGACTAGTTTTTATAGTTTTGAGCGGTACATTTTGTGAAATTGTCAAGAGGAGCTGTTCTTGGCTGCTGCCTTGGAGCGCCGCCATGGTAACATAGTATTTATGGGATTAAACCAAAGAGAAAAACTGAACTTGGATGTTTTAGGTAGTTAAGTTTCATTTTAAAGGGACGAGTGTTTTTATGAAGAGTGGTTAAATATTCTGAGCCTTCCTTAGTCTGTGGTGTTTGTGTCCAGCGGGTGTAATGAGTTGTTGGAGGTAAATCCAGCTGTTTAGAGCTTAATATGCTGAGTTAATCTGAGTCAGAGGGAGGGGCTAACAGTCAGCTTCTCCAGGCTTGTTAATGATTTTAAATATAACTTTTATTCTCGGTTCCTATGAGACACTGTATGATGTAAAATTAACCTTCTCATTATCTGCATCAGGATTAACTGTTTCCCGGATTTTCTGCATCTTTTGCATGTTTATCAAACTAAACTGACACTTTAACTGACGTCTATATTTATATTTCTGTAAATAACTATTTCCTTCTCAACATAAAGGTCCTTTTTTTGACCATCAGCTTGTTCATGATGAATGACGGTGTTTGAAAGAATGACCTGGAGACATTTAGTGTTCCACTTACATCCGACCCTTTCACCTCATAGATCATGGCTCTTTCAGTCAGGATCCAGTGGATCATAGACAGAGATGTGAAGTAACGAAGTACTTCGT
>NW_015151152.1:38936-42998 GCF_000732505.1 Cyprinodon variegatus | reverse complement strand
TCTGTACTTTTACTCAAGTACAGAAAGTGAGTACTTTTGCCATCTCTGATCATAGATAAGGGGAACTTTTATTGCCACTAATCAGCAAAGGTCCGCTTGTCCTGGATTCTCCTCATTTCTCTACCCTAACCCTAACCGAACCCAGACCCTTTGGTCAGAGTTACGCAGTGACTGATTGATTGATTGTCAGCAGTCTCCTCACATGAGCACATCCTCAGCTTATGTTATGACACCAGCAGCCAGAATCAGCACTGCAGATCAAATATAATCTGATTTTGGAATCATGTATCTGTGGAGCATGAATCTGTGATGTTCCTAATGGGGCAGGCATCAGAGGACGGTGATAGAATCACAGCATCAGTCCACAACCACTCCTGGCTGCTCTGCAGAGGCAGCAGATCAAACACAGTCTGCTGCTCAGGTCTGCAGGCCTTGCTGCTTTACTTTGGCTTGTCTGCCTCTTTTCTCGGCACATATCCTCCATCTGTGAAGGGAAGCAGCTTCTGCAGCAGCAGCACTCACTGCTTCCCATTATAGCGTTTCTATAACTCACATCCTCCTGATTGGTTTGACTTAACCAAGCTGCACCTTTTGAATGCTGTGGAACATTAATGGCTTTGACCTTCTCCCTCTGTTCCTGCCTTTCTTGGTTCTGCTTCTAGATGCTTGTTCCATTTTAGTACAGTTGCTCAATATTTTCCCAAAGAGATGGGAGGAGAGGGGAAGGGGCAGCGGGGGGTGAAGGGCGGAGCGGTCTGCCAAAAGCCTGAGCTCTGAGCCTGGCCTTGTCAAATTGATTGATGAGAAAAGCAAGCTGGTGTTCTTGGCAGGCTGGGGATTCATCCTCCTGGCAGCTCTGATAAACTTATCTTGGTTTAAAGTGGCGGCAGAGGTGGAGGTGGGAGGGGTTCCCATCCCGCTGTAAGGGTGTAAAAAGGAGATTAAGGTGCAGCACATCATGCAAAATGAGATTAGATGCCATCTGATGCACACGCCGCGCTGCCATGTGTTCCTCTGAACACAAGCAGTCATGTCTGCTGTCAGACGGAGGCATTGCTGGTTCAGGCAAAGATAACCGCGGCCCAGTGTGGAGTTTATACGGCCTTAAACCTAAGAATGCATGGAGGATAAGCCTGAATCATCCCTCCAGGATGGATGGCACCATGGTTTACTGATCTGGTTTGATGGTTCCTGCAGAGTCTATGAGTGGAAGCAGTCAGCTGGTGTTCCTCAGATAGAAAGTTGAACCAATCTGGTTGAATTGTTTTGTAAAGTGACCTTAGATGATGTGTTGTGATCCAGGGTGATCCAGAAAGAAAACTTAATCAGATTGAACTTTGAAATCTAAGCATTTTATAAAACTTCATCCACAGAAAGTATTTCACCAGCAGTGATGCTGAACGCCGCATTTAGATCTCCAATAACGCCTAAAGCTTCATTAAACTGGTTAATTATTACAGCTTCAACATGTCATTCCCAGAGACTCCAGAAGGGGGCAGAATAAAGCGGAAGCAGCAGAATGGAAGCTTCCTGGATGGGAAGAGAGACGTCTTCAAAACAGATATATATTTATATGCCACGTATAGCTGTTTACTGCCCCACAATGGCGCCCGCCAACCAAATCATGTCAGCGCCTGAAGGCGAAAGTGATCGATGCGGGTTCAATTTTATACAAGATTTTCCAAATATTACTGATAGTTTTAGTTAGAAACAGTCAAATGAAAGCAGACTGGACGATTAAGATTAAGTTTATTGTAAATTTATCGTAAAGATGTGACGTAAAACTGTGAAATATAAAACAGTTATCTACATTTTTCCAATATTAAGACATAAGCAGAGTTATAAATGTTGGATGTTTTTAGGTGAAAAAGAAATGAATTCCTCCTCAAACAGCAGAGTTTCTACAAACGTTAATCACTATTCCTCTCTTAGAGACTGAAGGCTTTCTTTCTGCCAGCTCACTGGCAGTGTGCAGCAAACCATGAAAGGACGTTAAACTTTGTTGTTCCTGTCAGTAATCAGCCGATGTTGGCATCCAGTCCGTCTCTTTCTTTCTTCTCCCTCTTTTCCCACTGGTTGTGCTTCTAGCAGCAGATGAAGCACCGATGGAAACTTAATGAGCTACTGGTCTGAAAAACCCATTTAGAGAACTTCTCTCCATTTCTGATAATATTCTTCATAAATCTGCTGGATATAGCGAATCGTTTGAAGCTGTCCGTCCCATCCTGCCTCTGACAGCGTGTTTATGACATGCAGCATATCTGTGAGGTCCTCTGATAAACGGAGAGGTTTCTCCCTGTAGGATGTGGACTTGCAGTGATGTCAGACTCTGAAGCCAGAGAGGAGGCATTGCTGCTGTTTGTCTGTGAAATCCCTTCACAGAGCAACAGACGGAAAGAAGCTTTCAACAGGTTTCTGAGTCGGTCATGAGAGAGAAGCAACCTCTGGTTCACCCACTCAAACACTCCAGCCTTCATAGACAGCCTCTGCTTCTCTGACTCACGCCGCCGCCGCCGCCGCCCTCTCTGCTCTCCTCTGTTGTTCTGCTCCAGCTGCTCTTTGCTTTTATTTCTCCCAAACGCCAGGAAGGATTTCATCAGTGTTGAAAAAATGTTGGATTTTTCTTTGATCCAAATAAAGGATCAATTAATAGACTGTATTAAGAGTCTATTCATGAAACTGAACCTGAAGACTTTATCATCGTTGGGGAAGAGGGGAACCTTAGTGCCTCAGCTTTACAGCTGATTTCAGGTCAAACGGTGGTTGAATCCAGCGCTGCTCGAGGTGAAGCCATGATGTCACGGGTTGGTTGATGCTCTTAGCAGCCATGACTGCAAGTTTTAAAAACTTAAAAACATATTTTGACTAACATTAAAAAAATAAATGGGGATCTAACATAAACTAGGCAGGCTGACTAGTCACATTTCTATTATAGATAGCACTAAGGCATTCTACCTAGTCACAATGACAATACTCCTAGTCAGAATTGTATTTTATTAACATTTCTACCCGTAAAAATTAAATTTTAACTACTCTGGAATGAAATTTGTACTAGTAAGAACTACATTTCAGATATCTACAAATCTCTACTTACTTTAAGTGGCCGTTTTAACATATATTTGTTTGTATTTCGGATATCTTTAATAGTATTCCTCCTATCTAAAATGAACATTTCAGATATCTGAAATGTAATTCTTACTAGGACAAATGACGTCACTTTTCCCCATTCATGCGTATTGGGTCGTTACTTTCAGATATCCGAAATGACATCACTCCGATCTGAAATAAACATTCTGGATGTGTAAAAAGACGTTTCAGATCTCCGTAATCCAATTGTTACTGGTCATAATTTTTATGAAAATTTGATTCCAGAGTACTTAAAATGTAATTTCTACTGCTAGAAATGTAATTAGTGATATCTATTACACAATTCTGATTAGGAACATTGTTATTGTGACTAGGTAAAATGTGTTAGTGCTATCTATAACAGAAATATGACTAGTCAACCTGCCTAATTTACGTTAAAACAGAGCGTCATTATTCTTTTGAAAGACAATTTTAGATATGTTTTATTAAAATTGAGATATCTGGAATTCCAATTTAACTATTCATAAAGTAAGTAGTTGATACCTGTAATTATATTTGTACTAGTAGAAATATATTTTAGATGTCAAGAATTGTATATATTCAGCAGTAACTCTATTATGGAGATATGAAATTAGAATTTATCCTTGTCAGAATTCATTTTTAGATAGGGAGAATGTTATTTTAGATATCTGGAAGTAAAAACCCAACACACATGAATGGGAAACGTGACGTCATTTGTACTAGTAAGAATTATATTTCAGCTATCTGCAATGTATAATTTAGATAGGAAGAATGCTAGTTTAGATATCTGAAATGTTCATTTTGACTAGGAAGAAATGCATTTGAGACATTTGAAATATATATTCAGTCAAGCTGATAAATGTCAAAATGGCCTGCCATAGGGCAATGGGTTGGTTGCTCCTCTAAGCAGTAACAGAGAAGTTCTGGACGAGGAGGAGGAGTAGCAACAATCTT
>NW_015151152.1:34736-37203 GCF_000732505.1 Cyprinodon variegatus | reverse complement strand
AAAACTTTGAATCAATCCGAATGGATGATCTGGTAAACTGGAAAGTGCCATGAGATGATGTATGTTCTAAATTGGTGCTATAGAAATAAACTGAACTGAATGTTGAAAAACAGCTTTTAGTGTCCAATTGGCTGGAGCATTGATTGTCAATATGAAAACCAGGAAGAGACCATCTTTAAACCTGAACACAGAAGCAGGCGAAGACGATGACAAACAGCAGTTCAGGTGAAGCAGCATTAGTGTTGGGAATGCTGCTAAATAATAGATGGAGTTCTGCTCTGCATGTTAACAATGGAGGAGGTTTGGAAACAATTCTCTGCCTCCTAGATCTATGTTGCTCAGACTGATGCTGTCATCCATGCGGGATCTATGAACCAGATGCGTTAACAGGAAACCCGCCGGTTCTCCTGAGTCTCTGTGGACGTCAGCGATCAGGTTGTAGACGCACTCGCCTGCTCTGCTGGGAACATTGGGTTGGATCACTTTTTATGGGAAATAAAGACGGGTGTGATCTGTGGAACATCTACGTCAGGTTACTGCTCCCTAAAATACTTCAGGTGTTAATTAAACTCAAGCAGAGGAAATAGAAAAGCATCAAACTGCTGTTTGATTTCTGTGAGTGTCTGCCATCGTCAGTTGATCCAGGATCCGTCTGATCCTCCAAACCTCCATCTTCTCTGTGATGGAGATGTTAATCTGCTCTGTAATCATCGCATAACAAACACTGTAAACTGGCTGCAGAGGCTTTTCTGCTAGCTCGCTGTCAGCCGCCCGTCGTCTCTCTCCCCCTGAGGTTTTTCATTGATTGTTTGTTTCCCACCTCCTGGAACATCACCATGAATCAAACTGGTCTTCGGTGCTTTAAAGTGAGGCAGACAGTCGTTGTTCACCAACAGTTGAGCTAATTCAGAGGTTAGCTTAGAAACATCAGAAAAGTCTGAAAGCTTTTCAGCCAGGTGATGATGTCACGGCCTTTTAACCAATATATGGTCTTCTGTATCCAAGGCAACGTGTTAGCACTGGTCCCAGGTATTAATACCCACCCTGATGATCAAGCAGCTCTTCTTCTTCTCTCGTTTAATCCAGGTTTGTTGATCAGTCGACTCTTCGGCTTCTTGTCTTTCATTGGTTTCCTCAGGAAAACGTTCTTCACTGCGTCGCATGCTATACTAGAATGTTGGACATTTTTTTACACTGTTTGCCCCATGTGGGCGGAGCCATCCTCAGCTATGTGTTAAGGCCCTCTGGTTTGAGTCCCTGCCCTTTGACCTTTGCCACATCTTCCTTAAACAGAGGACATTTCTCAATCTGTATGCTTGTGCGTCCTCGTGTCCTTGTGAAATGTCATCAACTTCAGCCCTACCACTCCAATTCACAACACCTAGAATGGATAAAGTCCCCGGATGTTGTTCTGGCCCCTCCCTCTTTACCCAGCATGCATCACAGCAGACTTGTCCGTTATCCAGACTGACAGATGTCCCAGCATGCACTGCGGCAGCAGCAGCTTCCAGGTTAGCACTCACAGAGCCCGTCTGCAGCAACCAGGGCTAACGTTAGCCCATCTGCAGCTGCCAGGGCTAACGTTAGCCCGTTTGCAGCAGCCAGGGCTAANCTAGTCTGGAAAAATAGTCTACTGCTGTATAAGATGACCCTTCGTAAAGCAAGAGCAGCATATTTCTACTCATTAATAGAGGAGAATAAGAATAATCCTAGATTTCTTTTTAATCCAGTTGCCAAACTCACCCAGAGCCATAGCTCTGTTGAACTGTCCATTCCACCTGCTCTTAGCAGCAATGATTTTATGGGATTCTTTATAAATAAGATTGATCTTATTAAAAATAAGATCATAAGCACTCCTCTATCCCCGATTGTTTTGTCTCTGGAGGGTGGGGCAGCATCTTAGGTAGCCATAGAATCTGAACTGGGTTTAGACTGCTTTGATCCAGTTGAACTTTTAGAGTTAGCAAAACTATTGTCATCATCTAAGCCTTCAACTTGGATGTTAGATCCAGTTCCAACCAGGATATTTAAGGAGGTATTCCCTCCTCCTCCATTTTAGATGTGATTAATCTATCTCTGTTACAGGGATATGTACCTAAAGCTTTTAAGGTTGCTGTAATTAAACCTCTGGTTAATAAGCTGTCTCTCTCTAGGCAAAACAACCCACTGGACTTTGTTTCCAAGTTTGAAGACGTTTCTTTTCCCAGCCAAAAAGCTTTCTCAATTCAAAATGTCTGGATTAGCGTTGAGTTCCAGGATTTATTGAGTGGACCAACAGAAGCCTTGTTATAGCTTAGAAAACATGTAAATTGCACTGAAGACAGGTCCACCCCTCTGTAATGAGGAGTCAAGGTCGTTGTTGACATCCCTTTATCAGCGTTTTTCAGGCCAAGCTTTCACTGACTGGATGTGCTCTCTTCATCCTCTGACATGGGAGCTGGCTCGGAGCTCGTCTGCCTGGCTGTGT
>NW_015151152.1:30240-32819 GCF_000732505.1 Cyprinodon variegatus | reverse complement strand
CCGTCTGCAGCAGCCCTCTCTCTGCATAGCCGTGTGAGAAGTACCGCTGCCTCTGATGGAGGTTTGATTGTTTTATTTGGCATTCATTTGATTTGTGTTTATCTGACTGTGTTCATTATTATTCCTCCACTAAATGAAAAAAACTCATAATTTATTATTATCTAGAGACTATTAGTAACAGGAGGTGAAATGCAGCTCCAGATGAGCTTTGATTGTGGTGATGTCATCAGTACGCTGCTGTTTGACTCAGATTAATTCTGCGTGCTCCAGTCCAGACTTTCCTGGGTTCTAGTCAAGAACAGACTTGGTGAGGACTCGAGTCTGTACTGGTGTTCTAGTGAACTGAGAAACAGCCTAAGACTGCTGATGATCAATAAATCAATTATTGCTACCTGCCAGTTGTGGGTTCAGTTCCTGCTTCCTTCTGTCATACCTCAGCGTGCCTCAGGGCTCAACACTCTGCAGGGTGATAAATGTGTCTATCTGTGGATGTGGGAAAAGAGATGCTCCACGTCTGTTTGATGCCTGATGGAGCCTCATTAATGCCCTGCAGGTCTGATGGTTTTAACCTCTGATCAGCAGAAACAGGTCCTGCACCTTCAGCTCAGTCTTCATCAATATGATACTTTCCAAAGCAAACACACTTTCACTAGAGGAACAACTGAACATAACTGATAGAAGTTATACTGCAATAAAGAAAGTTATTAGAAAACTGAACCAAACTGAAGGTAATGTCCATATCGACCACCTTCACCTCAGTCAGAAAAGGCTGGGAGGCTGAGGACGCATCGCTGCTGACGGGACATAATGAAGCTACGTTTATTAGCCAGCAGGTCGAAGCACTCTTCCTGTTACAGGCTGAAAGGTTATTTAGAGAAACACAGATCGGGGATGTTGGAGGGATTAAGCGGCTTTGCGACAGTAAGCCAGGACTCTGTGAATCGATTGATCCACTGGGCCTGAATCTGCTCATCAGGCAGGACTCTACCTGAAACCCAACCTCAGACCCTCCACCTGAGGGAGCAAAGGTACCAAAATCATCCAACTAGCTGAATTCTTCTCCTGAAGAAGCTGACTGAGTATTTTCACTTTAAAACACAATGAACTAAAATCAGTGTGAATAAGCTAACGAAGGAGCGATTGGTTTCAGGAAGCGGAGAAGATGCAGACTGAGCTGCAGAGAATCCATGAAAACACTGGATGCAAAATGAGCTTCTGAGCTGTGAGGATAATTCTTGTCCTCCAAGAGGCAACATTGCAAACAAAGAACAACCAGCAGCATAACAGCAGGATCACTGTTTGACTGCATGCTGTTCAGATCCAGTCCAGTTTATTTATGAGGCGTCATTTAGAGGCTGTGGAGTCAGTGCTATGGGCAGGGCAATGAAAACATCTGCTGTCTAAGGAAACCCGGCAGGCTGCGTCCGCTTCCTCCTGCTGGACCCGCACGTAGCCACACCTGCACCAGAACCAGAACCAGAACCGGGCTGCGGCCACCACGGCTTCAAGGAGGCAGTGGGACGCCAGTACAGGGACCAGGTGTCCTTTCAAAATAAAATAGAACCAGGATAACATGGGGTTTAGTTGGTTTGATTTTTGAAAGCTTTTAATGATCGAGTCTGATGGTGGAAATAAGAATTTAATTCAATCAAAGCCATGTGCGTTTGCTCCAGCATTCAGACGCTGGTTTGGTTTCTCCGCTCTAAAGATTCCAGTGAATAAAGACTCACCATGAGCTCAGCTGCAGGAACAGGAACCAACTGGATTCAGTTCTTCCTCTGAAAGGGAGCCGGTCTCCTCAGGTGGAGCAGATCATCTGCATTGATCCCACCCTGGATGCTGTCATGATATCAGTAATGATCTTCATCCAGCCTCAGGCTGAACCACGTCTGGTTAACCGCTCCGTCCAAACAGATCTAAGTACTGAAAGTCTGGAACTGATGAATAATGAATACAGTGAATAATGAATGCAATCATTTGCACAGCAGCATAGAGCAGGTTCTGTTTTTATTAGATGGATGATTTAGATCAAATATTGGCTGATGGATGATATAAGAGTTAAAACCTGCAGAAGATCAGCTGATGGCTGCAGCAGGAACAGGACATCATTAACCTGAACAGCTGGACGTGTTCTTTCTGAAATTAAAGCATCAGATTAACTGACTTGGCTTCAAACTTCCATAATATTTGTGTTGAAATATGAATCTAAATGATTTTAATTTCAAAGCTTCATCGGAATAAAAATGTCTTTTAGCTGATAATAAAATCCATCTGAATGAATCACATTTTATCAATTCTAACATTTTGTTTTTAAAGTGATTAATCACTGATTAAAAACATGGCCAACCTTGGAACACGTAGAGAAAGGTTTATTCAACCATCCAGATGTTTTTCTTCTCAATCATCCAACGGAAACATTTCTGTTTTTAATGAATCAGGGTTGGTGTAAGTCTCCTCTCTGTTCCTCTTAATTCTGTATCTGAGGGGAAACGGGGATTTGGATCTGGATCACCAGAACCTGAAGATAAAAATAAATAAATAAAAACATTTGATCAGCCATCAGTAGGCACAGCTTTTTA
>NW_015151152.1:26193-28831 GCF_000732505.1 Cyprinodon variegatus | reverse complement strand
CATCATCTACAGCCCCCCTTTAATTAGAGCCCCTCATAATCTAGAGCCCTTCTTCAATTAGAGCCCCCATCATCTACAGCCCCCCTTTAATTAGAGCCCCTCATAATCTAGAGCCCCCCTTCAATTAGAGCCACCTTTAATTAGAGCCTCCCTTCGCTTAGAGCCCCCCTTCATCTATAGCCCTTCTTCAATTAGAGCCCCCATCATCTACAGCCCCCCTTTAATTAGAGCCCCTCATAATCTAGAGCCCCCCTTCAATTAGAGCCCCCCTTCAGTTACCGCCCCTCGATAACATTTCCAAGCAGTTGAAGCCAGGATGTTGGTGACACAGTGAACTGTAGCAGAGCACTGAGGAGCACAATAACTGAAAAAAAAAGGATTGTATGATATCAAAAGGACAATAATTGTAAATTATATGACTAAAAAGCAGGAGAAACCTGATCTGCAGAAAGAAGGGGCCTGTAATGTTCTCTCTTTGAAATGCGCCGTCACCAGATAGAGAACATGGAGAGCTCTCTTCCCCTGCTTTATGCAGAACATGCTGGACGTGTTGGTCTGTGGGTCAGAAGCAGGGAAGCAATGGAGCGAGATAGAGATTCCATGGTTTAACCCCAACAATGTTTTAGAGGCCTTCAGACACGTCTGCCTACTTCATGCTGACATAGAAAGATGGAGGAGAAGGAGGAGCTGCTCACGTCTACATGACGTTTCCTTTCAGTGAAACCCTGCTGAACGGGCCTAAAGCTTAGCTTAGAGAGCAGGTCTGGGATCAGATAACATTCATTCACAGAAAGCAGCTTTAAACTCCAGATCTAAAGTTTTCATGTTGCTCAAACTGTCCAGTGACGTTAGAATCTGTCGCCTGCTCTCCTTCCTCAGGCACAACGACGAGCTGAAAACCAACATTCAGACGGAATAAAGGACTTTAAACTGGGACGTGTCCATGGAGTCCAGATTAGGTTGGACGTCTGCTGAAAGTAAAACATTAGCATTAGCAGTTTGGTAGCTTCCTGTTACCGCTGAATATCATTCCCAGAATGCACCACTGTTTACGGCAAAAAGCTGTGGATTCTGTCCGTCTTCACTGCTTTCAACAGGAACACAGTTTAGAAATGTTTAGCAGAGGAAGAGAAGCAGCGATGATCTATTTAAAGCTTCATCCTCTCATTGGAACATAAATGAAGAAGAACTCAGAGTTTGTTCACTTTCTGAGCGGATTAGTTTCCTGGCGTTCCAAGTGGAGCACCTTGGAGACGTGAGATAGACGTTGGCTCTGCATCATGATCAGGTGCAGTTGGGGCCAGTAAACAGAGTTTGAGTTTATTGGAGACGATGATTCGTCCCCCTCGGTGATCACATGCTGCAGGATCTCATTATGAACCGCCCCCAACCTGTCTTCTCTCTGTCTGTCTCTCAGGTCTGCGCTCATATTTATTTCTAATCTGAGTATTTCAGAGGGAACATGCTTCCACGCTGTTGTCAGAACTCCTCGCAGTGACAGATGTGCTCGTCTTTGAGCTCACAGTCCTGAACGCCACTCGCTTTGCAGCTCAATATTAGCTTTGGCAGAATTTCCTCAACCTACTTTCCACTGTTTTTTTTTTTCCTCTTCTTTGTTTGCTTTGCCTGAAGTCACGACCCTGCAGGCTAATTATTATTCTTAGTGCCTTGCTGGATTGACAGGCATTTAAAGCTCCACGTGTGGAAGAGCAGATCTGCTGCTGCTTCCATCTCTGCTTCTTACAACATATTGAAACTTATTTTGAAGGTCTGATCATGTCTTCCCTTCCTCTGATTTCTGTTTTTTCATGGCTGGTTAACCAGATTTTCACTCAGCAGTCTTTTTAATGAGGACAGGAAGAGTTTAGACCAGAGTATACCTGAGTTATGGGTACGTTTTTGAATCAGTCATGAGCTCGATGAAGTATCATCTGGTCAGAACGCCTTTAAGCTGCCTTTCTAATGAGCTCAGTTTAGACCCTAGAACTGGCTGATAGATCAGCTTTGCAGCTGCTATCAACTAACCGCTGTGGTTTTAGTAGGGCTGTTTATTTCAATCAATGAACTAGAAATATTTTAACGCGTTTGACAGAACATCTGATGCATCAGCAGCCTCACAGCTGTTGGTCCACTGGTGATGTTCTGCTGAGAGGCGTCCATAGCGAATACCTCAGGTCGGTTTGGCCATCTAAACTATTGCAGAGGTGTGTCTGCGGTTGCCATAATGAGCACTTTATAGCCAAACACTCCATCAGGAAGGCGCCACGACCAGGAACATGGAATATATGTGAGTAACTGGCTTAACCAGAACCACCGGCCTAAATGTTTTCACTATAGTGAGTGCGGCACATTGCAGAGAAGCTGTTCAGCTCCTAAAGGCGACTCCCTCTGCAGGCCTGAACTGTCAGAAATGAATATTCTGTAAACACACATATTGTTTGCCTTGTTCCTGTATTTATTTGAACCATATTTGGTGGGAACTGTGCTGCAGCTAATGTTCATGGAGGGGGGAGGATTTAGTTCAGCCAAGAGACCCGAATGGCTCCGGCTCCAATTCACATCCTGTCACCTTAGGTCTTTCTATAGATCCAGATCATCCAGATCATCCTTAGACTTTATTATCATTTTGTATAGAAAA
>NW_015151152.1:22527-23951 GCF_000732505.1 Cyprinodon variegatus | reverse complement strand
CAGGAAGAGACGTTTGGAGGCTCAGCCGAATGCGGCTCCAAGTCCAGAGCAGCCGTCCAATCAGAGTGGGCCACATCACCCCGCCCACGCTGAACTCACCGCCCGTCATCAACCTGAGCGTAGAAAATTCATTAATGGCTGAAGGGAGCAGAGAAACGGAGCTCATAGGACAGGATCTGATCTGATTCCTTTCTTTGACATATTTTTCATCTGCTTAAAAAAGAAATAGTTTAATAGTTTGTTCCTTTGTTTTATAAAACACTCTCTATGACCCACTACTTCAAACCAACTCCTGCTCTTTATTCCTGATGAAAGATCTATTATTACTGAGCAGCATATGCACAGAAGAGCGAAGGATGAAAGAGGAACAAGATTTCAGGTTTCTGCATCACTCAGGTTCAGATAAAGTAAATATGGAGCTTTAGGTTCTTCACTAACCTGCTTCAGGTGCTAATTTATTTAAAGATGTGAAGATGATGTCATCGGCTTTGTTCTCCTGAGATTGAAATGATGTGCTGGGACCAGAATGAAAGCTTAAAGTGAAGTTTCTGCAGTTTAGACAGAAAAAGCAGTTTGATGATATTTGGAAGCAGATCCTGCAGCTCGGTTGTTCTGTGCATCTTTAGGGATCTGCATACATTTAGGAGGTAATATTGTCTCCAGGCTGTTCATTCAGTCCCAGACTGACTCCATGATGCTGAGATCAAGACTCTGTGGTGCCAGACCATCTGCTGCGTTTCTTCTGCTGCTAAAAGTGATTCATCTTCATCTTCCTCAATTGGTTGTTTGGCCTAAAACTCTAAATTGTTCATAACAGCCAGCTTTGCAAGAGCATCAATAAAAGATCCTTTTTTCTTACTTTCTTATTCCAGGAATGTGATTTTAGTCAAACTCTATTTTTTGGATGAACTGCGTTTTTATCTGTTAATCCTCTAACTGCTTTTAACTCCTGCGTATCAAACCGAGTCCATCAGCTTTATATGCAGCAGCGCTCTCTGGACAGATATTTATATCCCAACCAAATTATTCGTCCTTTCATTAATGGAAAGAAAAAACACCCAAATAACTTGAATCTGACAAAAGTATTGATAAATGAACAAATAAGAAGAGATTGCTTTTCAGTCACACAGACTGAATAATTTCTTTAGCCTCTGAATAATTATAGCTGCCATCAGACTCATTTTCCACTCCACATGGTCTCCTCCTTTGTCTTTTTGTACATTCCTCTGGCAGATTTATTCTTTGTAAAAAGAAAACATCTGAGTCTTGATTGCTGATTCTAATCCAGCGGCTGCGTCCTCTAAAGGCCAGTCGATACGCCGATGACATCACAGCGTGGCGCCGAGGTCTGTTCGTATTGGACTCCTCGTTATGCAGCCGACAAATGCATCCTTCTCTTTTCGCTGTATCCTCCATAGCCTTGG
>NW_015151152.1:17974-21887 GCF_000732505.1 Cyprinodon variegatus | reverse complement strand
CCTTGGAGGATCCAGTCCAGGTAGACTGGGAGGTGGGTGCGGTGGGGTGGCCTCTAATCTCAGGCTTTCTGCTCTCTGGATTATCCCCCTCTAGGGGAAAGAGGTGCCAAGCCATAAAACCCATTTTTTTATTACTTTGGTCATGAAATAAAATAATTCCGGTTTTACCCAAACAGTTTTTATTTCTAAACTTTCTCGTTTTCAAAGAGTCAGAAATATTTGAATGTTTGTTTTTCCCTCTAACTGTTGGTCACTGCATCACATGTTCTGTTTGTGGCGGCTAATAGTGCGTTACGCTCTGAGGCGTTTCAATAGCTGTTAAAGAAAACTCTCTGCCACTATATCAGCTGTTATTTTTCTCTGGAAATGTAGCATTTTTAGTTAACACGGTTATTTTATAAACTAAATTAAGAGCCAGAGATTTAACCCTGCAATCATTCAAAATGTTATGAAGAGGAAGAGAAATATTTTTAATAGAGAATCTTGTCATGATTAAAAAGCTCTTTCTCTTTTCCATCTTCTAAAGAAAAACACATTTCTGTAAAATGAGCACATTTATTGAAGCCTTTATTATTGTCATGCTTTTATTCGGGTCTGGAGGAAGAATAAGGCTCTGCTGCTTCACTAGAGACGATTTAAAGGCTCCTTTCTGCCAAAGCTCCAAAATCTGGGAGAATTTCACCAAATGAGGAAATCAGGTTAAAAAAGTTCAATATTAGATGCTTCCCCTCAAAGCCATGTTTTCCTCTCATATTTGGTTATTTCCACCCCCGATTGTGATCAAAGGTACTGGACGTATGTCTGCTTGGGTAGAGCTGGATTTTTCCTCAGGAAGACAGGAGATCATTTTTAGCTACAATATTATGTTTCAGAATCGCATAATTCAACCAATCAGAACGTCTGATGCTACGTTCAGACCGGACGCCATCAAAGAAGCTTCTGCTGCTTCATTTCTGATCCACATTAAGGTCAGACGTCCAGTAAAGTGAGTCCAGATGCTTCTGCTGCTCCTGTGTTCGATGCCAGAGAGCAGCTTTGCTATATTAGCTGTGATCAGCGGGTAGAAAGTCGTTAGAATCTATGTTGAAGTGAGAAAGTCCTCCTGAAAACATGGTCTGTGCAGTCAGTTCATCCAGATTACCATCCTGCCTTCAAAGATTATTTCTCTGTGGGAGCCGCTCAGACCCCCACATACCGGCGCTGCGCTGTCACTGGGAATCCCCAGCAGCAGCTGCCTCAGGCCCGGGAGCCTCTCCAGGGTTTTCCCCTCCTGTTGGTGGCGGCTGGAAGTAGATGTTAGCGTTTTTCAGGTCTGTGCTACAAACTGCAGGCAGCAGGATAATAAAAGCCAACATATTCTGCCGGCAGGTTTCTATATCTGAAGTTAATGTAGGCGTTAATAAACTGTTTCAGAGGAGTGATCATAGCGCTCTGCATCAGCAGTGCTGCGTCTGACTCCCTGCCAGCTCCCAGATCAGCTTCTCTCATTGGTTGATGCGGCGCGTCCAGCAGCAAATGTTCAATGTTTCTAACTCCAGCAGCTGCTGCTTGGGAAAATTTGAACAAATGAGTGAAATTTCTGGGTGAAAATTATGGTGTACAATCTGTCATTTTAAGTAAAGGGACGACAATATGCGGCCGTAAGCATTGCTAGATAAAAGTCTGACTGTCATCTGTGTTGCTACTGAATCATTGGGAACGCTTAACAGAAGCTGTCTTCTTCTTATTCTTCAGTTTTTCTTTAAACTTATTTGGCTGCCTCTAATGGCGCTGCCGTCTAACATCTGCTAAATCAAGCAAGGTCAACGAACAACCAAGAAGAGTCTAGAAAAATGAAGTTATTTCAGATATTTCTGGTGTTTGAGGTGAAGCCTGGATGTCAGAAGGTTCTTCTGGGACATTTTAAACTCTGCATAGATCAAGGTTTATAAACGAAGGCTGAGATGCTCGATCGGCTGCCCAACAGTCACCCATCAGTGCCTGTCAGTATTCCAGGACTTTAGTTTCTATTTTCATTACAGCCGTAAATACACTTCTTTCCATGCTGCTGCAAAAACTGCTGGAGCTGAAAAGTTGTTGAGGAAAATACAAAAAACTCAGAGTCGAGATGGATATCAGCCCTTGTTCTGTTGTTTAATCGTAAACAATATGAAAAGCTTAATATTCTGTACCTGCTTTAAATGTAAAATTCATATTTAAAATACAAACAATCCATTAATATTTTAATTCCTCACAATCAAAGGATGGATTCTAGAATCTGTTTCATCCAATCAATGGTTTCCATTTCCTTGTTATTCCTCGGTGCTGTTTCTGCCTCTCAGCAGGAAGGTTCTGGGTTTAAATCCGCCTGCCTGTAGCTGTCAGGTTCTCCCTGTGGACGGGATTCCTTTACCGCCCAAAGACTCCAGTGTCTGTTGATGACTCTGGATCAGTGCAGGTTGGCTGCGTCTCTGCAGGCAGCAGCCAAGATTACCCATTAGATCACTAGGTACTAGTTACAGTAATCTAATGAGCTTAGGGTTAGTTAGTTCAGTAAATGTGGAGAAATAATGTTTACTAAACTGCTGCCAGTTTTATGGAGGACGAAGAAAAGGAGCAGTGCTAACAAACATGGCTACTGTTCATAGAAATGATCCAGTTAAGACTGAAGGAAGAAGTGAAACTGAAGCCGCCGTCCTGCATAATCACTTCATTAGAACCCAAGTCAGCTTCTCTGTGTTTGTTTGGGAAAATGGAGTGGATTTGGATGGTGAGTGGGGTTAGAAGACAAATCAATGGAGGATTAACACAAGAGCCCAGATGGTTGAGGGAGGATGGAGTCCTGAGCATCCGGAGCTGAGGAGGAGAGGCAAACAGATGGCGAATGAGAGGCCTCATAAAATCCTATCACCACTGGCGTTATCACTGTCATGATCACAGGAGCCATCTGCAATAAAGGTGCTTATGTCAACCGCTCGTTGCTAAAGGTTGAGTGATAGAGAAGGAGACAAGAATATTTACTTGTTTGATCTACTTGATGGTAATTACTGAGAAGAGGATTGTCTCACTCAGTAACTCCCTGTGGTCCTGATGCTGATTAGGATCTGAGTGATGTGGAGCCGCGGTGATGCAGAAGTCATTCGGCTCTGATGGCCTAAATATTCACTCCTTTATTCTACATAAAGGCTTTTTTCAATAGACTTTGCTTTGCTTTAACATTTCTACACATTTTAGGGGGTTAAAGGAGGACCCAAATGCAGACTGAAACTGAAGGAGGTTAGTTGCAGATTTATTATCCAAAAAGTTCAACAGAAGTTAAAAAAATAAAGCAAAAAAAATGAATGGCCAAAAACTGAGAACCAACAACGGCAAATAAATGACAACAAACCTGCAACAGTGACTGAGCAGGAGCTGCATATATGGGAGAGAGAAACAAACAGCAGGCTAATCAGCAGACTGGGAGCAGGTGTGAACAGAGGAGTCTAGAAGGAAGCTAGGAGAAGGAGACGGACACAAGAGGGCAGCAGAGAGCAAACAAGAAATACATAAGAACTCAAATACAATAAATATAATAACTAGAAAAACACAAAATTGAAATAAAACCAATGAAAACTTAAAATAAACTTAAACAGAATCTAAACCGATTTTAGGACACCCTAAAGTTTATTATTGTTAGGATTATTATGCCCATCTATATTATAGATCAACAGAATGATCCTAAAGGAAAACTTTGAGCAAACAGTTCTGTCACATCGTGAACATCGATCCTTGCAGGAGGTCAAGAACTTAATCCTAACTTGATATTTAGCTCATTGCTAATGCTAACAGCAGATGACCAAGAGCTGCATTAACATCATTGTTAAAGCATTGATATGAGGTGTATGTTTAACGATAGAAAATTTAGGAATGGAATTGTAAATTGAATAAAATCAAA
>NW_015151152.1:15574-16303 GCF_000732505.1 Cyprinodon variegatus | reverse complement strand
GTTATCGGCTACATGAGTTTTAAAATATCGGCATATCGGATATCGGCCAAAATCCCAATATCGTGCATCCCTATCAAAAAGCCTCCATATGTCTAATGGGGCTTTTTTGATTCTGAATCATTTTTTATTACAGTTTTTGTTTTAAGTTGCATTTATGGATGCCATAAAAAAAACAATAAGCCTTGAATTATAACCAGAGGTCATTTTTACATTTAAAAATGTAATTTTAGTTGTTTGTGTAATTTTCTGAAATGTGTTTTGTTTCATTGGAACCATAATATGTGGATCAGTTTCCTAATCCTAACCGACCTCCCTAAGATGAGTCACTAATAGTTTAATGTAATGTTTGTTCTTTTAATCTGCTGTGTTATTCTTTACGACGGCCACTAGTTCATGGAAAGACTCCCAAAGGAGGCAGGATGTAATTCTAGAATGGATTTCTATAACCAGATGTTGATGCTGTAGGCAGGAAGAATCTTCTGTAGAGGTCTGTCTACAGCAGCTCTGGAGAGGCCTCTGACTGAAGGCACTGATGGTGTTTAACAGTCTAATGAAGAGGATGCTGACTGTTTGCCTTCATCTTCTTGGCCGGCAGCTCTGGGCCCCTCCACCATCACATCCATGGAGTTTTTATAGGGAGGCCAAAATCAAAAATACAGTTTTTGTTTTGAGAGCAAGCTGCACAGAATTTACCGTCAGCCTTGAAGTCTGAATGGTTTGGGCTAAAGC
>NW_015151152.1:11951-13862 GCF_000732505.1 Cyprinodon variegatus | reverse complement strand
TACGGGAACAGGTGTCTGCTGTCATCGATGAATGAAGCTGCCTGGCAGTAAACCTGCCACCATGGATGGATTCCTCACATTTAACTGCAAAAAACGAAAAGAATCCAAGATAAAGTGAAAAAGAAAACCTGACCAGGATGTTACTGTTTTCCACTGCATCTTTCATCAGGAATCTGAGTGTAAATCTGTGTTGCAGCTTATTCATGTTGTGGATCCAGTAGTAAAAGCCGTTAACTTCCTAGGAGCAAAGGGACTTAATCACTGTCAGTTCATGACGTTCCGAGAGGAAACCGATGCAGATCACCAGGACTTACTTCACCACTCTCCTGTTCACTGGTTAAGTTTGGGGAAAGTGTGTCAACGATCGTGCTAACTTGTGCATTTAGGTTCAGAAGCTAAATGAAAATGCTGCACATCCCTCTTAATTTAAAGACCGCTTTCTTTCATGGGGTAATAATCTGTTCTGGATGTTGAAAGTGACTCCATTGATCTTTTTTTCCACTAAATGTTGATTTCTTTAAATTTGCACCTTCAGTTGTGTCTGTTTTTCATTCATTTCAGTCCCAGACGTCCAGATTCAGTGGATTAGCTGAACTGTAACTCTGAGCTTGGCGGTGAGTCTGCAGCTGTAGCTGCATGATGCTACATCTAGTGATGAATGTATCTCACTTTCACTCTCCAACTCTATTCTTTAATGTTTTAAAGTGTCGTTCAACCGTTTTACAATGACTGGAAACAAAAGCTCTTCTAAGATCACTGCAGATGGCGTCAATCCTTTAGATCCTATTAATGCTCAAGCTAATCCTACTGACAGGCTAAATATCAGCGTATAAAGCTTTCTGACGGCGGCTGATGATCACTTTTTCATTGCATTTGACTCGTAACACCTGGCTGCGTTGGAAACAGCCCTGTGGGCATTTTATTAGTTTGTAGAGCTTTGCCTTTGTGTTCTGCAGACCGCCATAGTGAGCGCTCGCCTGGTCATTTCCATCTTAAATAGTGATTTTCCCTCAGAGTTAATAGCAGCCTGTCTCATCGGGACAATCTTGTTTGAGTCATTCATTGAGTTGGTTGTTCAAAGGAGCAGAAACTGAAGAGGGGAAAGAAGCAGATGACTAATACAGAGGAAACGATTGGCTGTTTACTGCTGAAGCTCATTATGAAGTCACACAGCAGGCAGCAAACTGTAGGGCAAAGAAAACAAGATCTAGAACCAACATTCAGAAACAGAAGGTAGTTTTAAGGCCAAGTAGAGTTTTAGACGTAGGAAGAGAATTTAGTGATGGACTTATGATTAGTGAGGAGCTGCTACACAGATAAATGTCTAAATATTAAGAAATATTCATGTATAATGAACTAGTGAAAATGATCTAGGAATAATGGAGTAAAATAACCTGCAGCACTGGGCCTGCTGCTTAGTCAAGTTCCTGCCTCTTATAGGGGGGAAGCAAACGGTGATGGTGGACAGGTGCCTAACGGCCTGTCAACGTGGCAGTTGAGAGTGTGAGTGTGTGTAGGTGGGGGGGTGGGGGGTGGGGTAGGAACCACCTTCTGTCAGATGGAGCTTCTTTTGCAGGGAACCAGCCATTTATCTTCTCCCACCTGGTTGTTCTCTAACCATTGGAACCAGTCAGAGTTTGTCCCTGCAGGCGTTCCTGCAGTATATAGTCTGTCAGCACGCTCTGTCCATGATGAAATACAACCAGCAACCATGGTGACGGAAAACACTCACTGTAGATTGTATAATATTACAGACTAGGAAAACAGAGCTGCTGAATCAGGGAGCCATCAGTAGATCCTCTAGATCAGCGGTCCCCAGCCTTTTTTGAGCCACGGACCGCTACTGTATATGTCAGATAATATTTTCACGGACCGGCCGGGGGGGGGTAAATACGATCAAGCAAAATGATA
>NW_015151152.1:4728-11163 GCF_000732505.1 Cyprinodon variegatus | reverse complement strand
ACTGTGCGTCAGATTTCATCTGCATATCCAGTTTTGAATCCTTATCCAACCAGGGTTTATATTAGCATTGAGGGGACAGATTTCGCCATTGATGCTTTAATGCTTTGTTGCTGTCCATTCACTTCACACTAGTAGCAGCTGCAGCTTTCACCCCTACAGTATATTCTCAAAAACATCAGGAAAAATGTGCTGCTTGAATGGTCTTTTTTATGAGGAATTATTAAAAGAAAAACAGGAAAGTAGTCTTTAAGGTGCAAATGTTTTTTTTTTTTATTTTAATAATTTTTTCCATTTGAAATTTCATTTCAGTACATACTAAAAAGGAATCCTGGAATCCTGGAAAATTATACCAGGCAGGTAGCAGCTTCGGTAGGGAGGCCCAGACGTCCATCTCTTCAGCTACTTTGTCCTGGGGGGGAACCCCAAGGTGCTCCCAGGTCAGCTGAGTAACATAATCCCTCGAGCGTGTCCTGGGTCTCCCTCTGGTTCTCCTCACAAATTTGAATAAACATGTCAAACAAAATAAAAAAAATAATAATGTATGTTTCCTGAAATCCTTCTTTCCATTAAAGGTGTTGGCAAAGCGATGGGAGAGGCAGCGCCTCTTCAAGTCATTTATTTAGTCAAAATAGGAGGAAGCATCGCTTCAGGGATGGTTGCAGCAAAGATGATGATTGACAGCTGCTGATTGTTCTGAACATCTGGATGGTTTGGAGAAGAAAAGCCTCGATCTGTCACCATGCCAACATGTCATGTTCTACCATAGAAAACCCTTCCATAGAATGATTGAATGAAAAACGTGTCAAAGCCAGTAGCATCTTCCAGTAGTTCCAGCCACGGCTGCACATTTTTCTGGGTTTTGTTTTGCTTCTTCCTTCTGTGCAGAAATAAAGTGACGATTGTTTCACCAACAAAGGATCAGATACAACAACAAAACCTCTGTCAGTGTTTTGTTTGGCTGCCAAATGATCTGCTGGCAGTACAGTGCAGCAGTGAGATCCATTACTGAGGCAGTTTAAACCTTCTAAAAATATTGCTCGTCTTTGATGGCGTTCAATCTGCAAACAGATTTCCCACAAGGTGAGCAGGAGAGAGGAGCAAATGAGAAAGATGACACCGCTGCTGCCTCTGCATGGTGCTCATGTTTTCTAGATATGCAAACAGAGGTTCCTTTGTACCCCGATGCTCTCACAGGTTACACAGGTTGTCAGTCATAATAGCCCCATATTTCCCAGATGCCTTCATGAAACACGCCTCAGTCACACAGGAAGTTCCAGGTGAGCGTTTGAACACGTGCACGCCTCAGTCTGGGCGCACGGTTCAAGCTGGAGCATATTAAGATATTTGTCATGTTCTGCATTGAGGCTGTGTTGAGCAGCATTATAATGTGGTTAGGGACTTCCTTTGATGAATAATAGAAGGCATTTATAGAGCCTTCCAGGGAGCCGCCATACCTAGCAAGGAAAAAAAGAAATGAAGGAAATGTTTGAGAGCAAAGTTTCATGAATAATTGAAAAGCTTTTTTAAAGGATTTGCATAATCTCACCTTCCTGAAGGTCACAGCTGCTGTTGTTGTTTGTGCCCCTAAAATCCGAGCCGTGAATTATAGCTGATGGTTTGGCTCAGATCAGTCAACACTTAGCGTAGCGATTAGCTCCCATTTATCAAAGGAACATGTTGTAGTAAAACACTGACAGCCTTCATGTCAAACATCTTCAGCTCCAGGAGCTGAAAGTCCCAATTATGAGGCAGAGAAAAAGCTGACATGATGAATCTTATTGACTCACAAACTTAAAGCTCCGCAGGAATGTTGATCAAATAAAAATAATCTAACCTTAAGAAGCGCTAAGCCACTTCCTGCAAACTGCAGGGTTGATATTCAGGCAACGCAGCTCCTCCCTGCTGCTGGGAAATAATCAACCATAACATCGTATTTATCCAGAATATCTCCGTAATCTGATGAACCTCCCTGTAGGAGGAGGAAATACCAACAGATCTGGACCAATCAGATCTCTGCATGCAACTAAGTCCAATGTTTAGTTCAACATTTTCTTCCATAGAGCTGCAGCTAACCCTTCGTTTGTTAGCAAACATGTTAGCCATTGTGGAAAAGAAGGATCAGTGGGGGAGGCTTTGCTTTCCGCGGTCTCTGGTTTCAGATCGGTCCAACGCTTTGACCAAGTCTTTGTTTTTCATTAAAACATTTAGCATTTATATTTTCCAACATCTGAAATATTGGATTTATGTATTTATTTATTCTTTTTTAGTTTTTACAGTTTGTTTGACAGTAGCTGACAGGAAAGGGGCAATGAGAGAGAGGGAAAGACATGCAGCAAAGGACCACAGGTCGGATTCGAATCCGGGTCGCCCTCATCGAGGACTAAGGCCTCCGTACGTGGGTCATATGCGCTAACCACTGCACCACCTGTACACCCATAGGATTATTTTTTACGTAGTGGCAGACAGAGTGTCACCAGTACTCTACAGTCACTGGTAATATGTGAATGGTTAATCAGTGTGGAAATCCTCACTTCCTGCCATCAGAGGAAGTCCAACAGTCTTAGAGAAGTTCTATGAGCTAATCTGCTGTCAGCATTCCCTTCTGGTGTCCTCCTGCCACTAGAGGGTGCTGCTGCTGCTTTCGGTGAGACTTCCTGTTTGGACTACTGAGCAGCGTGCTATCCAGTCTTTCTCCTTCTGAATTAAGTTCTATGCTATTGCTACTGGCTTAGTTCAAAATGTGAATAGTCCCACACATTCTCATCTTCATACTTTGGATCTTGTGCTGACATACGGCATAGAATGTGAAGAAATAACAGTATTTCCTCACAACCCTGTCCTCTATGACCACTTTTTAATGACCTTAATAAGCTTCAGGTTATTTTCTTCAGGTTATTTACTTTATCAGTGTTCTCCTTTAGCTTTAGCAGATCATTGTCAGATAGTGCAGTTATTTTTGATAAAGCTTCTAGTTAGAGTGGCTCAGGTTATCCTGAGCTATCTCTATAGTTCTGCTGCTATAGGCTTAAACTGCTGGAGGACATAGGGACCCCTTTTTCATCATTCTGCTTCATTCTATCTCTATTCTCCCACTCTGCAGAATCTGTTAGTTCAATCTCTAACGTTCTGCTCTCTCTGCTTTTTCTCATAGTAGCTTCATCTGGTCTGTTCCTGTTTGGCTGTGACTCCATCCTGGAGAGAAATATCAGCTGTGCTGCTGCCATCAACACCTTTGTTTCTAGATGTTGGAGCTTGGCCTGTTTTCCAGTGTAGTCCTGTTTCTCTGACTGTGACTAACTGGATGTGCTCTCTTCATCCTCTGACATGGGAGCTGGCTCAGAGCTCGTCTGCCTGGCTGTGTGTTTCCTGGACGGGGCCGCCTGTGGAGCTGGTTGACAGTTGCCTTTTGTATCTATGCTTCTTTTTCTATGTCTGCTTCTGTCTCCTTGAACCCCAGTGGGCCTCAGCAGATGGCCGCTCACACTGAGCCTGGTTCTGCTGGAGGTTTCTTCCTGTTCAAAGGGAGTTTTTCCTCTCCACTGTCGCTACAAGCATGCTTAGTGTGAGGGATTGCTGAAGAGTCAATGAGTCGATGCAATCAGCTGGTTTTCCTTAGATAGAAAACTGAATCAATCTGACTGGATGATCTGTTGAATTTTCTCTATAAACTGATGTGATGTAAATTGGCTCTATAGCAATAAAGTGAATTGAAATACAGCAATATGTGACTGAGGGGAACAAAAGGCAAAGGAAAAAGCTATTCGTGTGTAAAATTGTTCAATTTATAAAAGTATAAAGTTGATTCATATCTTGAACCTTTGGTCATTAAGCATCATGTTTTTATCTGCTGTCTCAGTCTTTAGATTTGTGCGTTTGTTTTTGGGAACCACTGTTTGCTAATTTATCGCGGTCCGTGAGGTTCTGGGTCAGATTTGCTCCCACTGCTTTTCTTTCCAGGCTTAATCTCCACACTTCTCTTTGACAATGTGGAATAAAATGATGTTTTTTAATGTAAAAATGTAATAATACCTTTTTGACATGATGGAGTGCGGTGTATAGAATTCAGGCTGCGCTGTGAGGAGTCTGTGGATCATGTCTCAGAGCGTCGAGCCTCCTGCTGAGGGATGGAGAGTGTTTCCACTCCAGCCTAATAACTCCATCTGAGGAACTCAGAGGATATGGATGATTACAGAATGGAAACAAACACCAGGCTTTCTTCTGTTTTCATCTCCTCTGACGACTCTTGACTGCTGTCAGGAAGAGCTCCTGTTGCTCTCATCTGAATCGTCACCTTATCAGTCCACAGTCGTCCACAGCAGGCAGCAGAAAACCTGGGCTGTTGGATGTTTGGTTCATGCATCTCATTCCAGAGTCAATCGAAAAGATCAAAATAGAAACACACATGTTAAGTGAGTGGAAATGATTTGACATCATCTAATTATGGGAAAGGATGTCTTCCTCTGTGTGAATACTTCTGCAGGTTTCACCTCATTGTTTGCTGAGCTGGGTGTAGGTGAGATAATGGTGATGTCTGTCTCACTCTTCTCCCTGTTCTCACTGAGAATAAGATAAATGACAGAAGAGCTCAGTTCCTGGAAAAATGAATAATGAATCATCAAAGATTTCTATGCAGCCGGAGCCTCACTGATTCCCACTGATGGCCTAATACAGAAAATACAGGTTTACATGCTCTGATCATCCAGGGTGCAGGAGAGGAGAGTCCAGGTGATATATATACAAGCGATGCAGGAGTTTGGCTCACCTTAACGGAATTAATCGAATGAGTTCCCAGTGCATGCTGGACTCACCGGTCCTGTTCTTAACCTTTAGCGACAGGATTTTTAGGTACAGCCAAGGGCCAAGACCTACAGCATAAAACTGGGGCAGTTTGCAGCCGAATGTGAAGCTGCCGGGCTGAGAATTAGCTCCTCCAAATCTTTTGCAGATGCTCCCTGGATGCTTCCCTCTGAGGTGTTCCCAGCACCTCCCATCGGGAGGAAGCCCAGGGAACAACACAGGAAACCTTGGCCTTCTCCCAACAGAGTAAAGGGAAGTCTGGGAGTCTCCACTGAGACTACTGCCCCCTGGTGGCGAATGAAGCAGAAGGTGACGAGTAACAGAAAAATAGTGCAGTCTGTTGACATGAAACCTGTAATGACAGGTGCCGCTGGGGGGGGGGTGAGGTTTGCAAAATAATTGAGATTACCTGTTTTTGACAGCGCCTAGGTAAAGAACCAGAATGAACCTTAGGAAGCTTTGAAGCAAGTTTTCCTCCTTCTTTGCAGAGAGCCATTTTTGAAATGGTTTATCTTCTTTAGTCTCCTTTGATTTTCACGTTTTAATCATTGTAAACCTTTAGACTTCACTCCTTGGGGATTCATAAATGACTCTAAACAGCTCCGGGTAGACCTGTTCCTGGTTCTTCCATGGCCTGTTAGATATGTTCTACGCTGGAGAACCAAGGAGTTGAACCATCTTGATCAACCTGTATCCGTAATCTACACAGATTAAATAAATCAATGCACTGTTTTAGGGTTGTGGCGGCGGCTGGTGGTTTTTGGTTTAGAGGCAAAGTGGTGAAATCATCAGTCCACCAAAACACTAAATAATAGTATGGGAAAAACACCTGAGCAAATACTATAACCAGAGAACAAAAACCAAACATGTTTGGACTCTAAAGATTTAAAGTGGCTCCAGAAAATGCAGCCATAAAACAAGAGAACAAGCGGAATCTGAGACTTTCTACTGCTTTGGAAGACTAAGCAGTGTGAAGTGTGTCAGCTGAGAAGGACTCGTCTGAAGTCACCAAAGAACCTTTAATAATACTGCTGCCAAATGGAGCAAGAAGGAAATGCAACACAGGAAATACAGCTGTTAGTATTTGGTTTGAGTTTTTTTGCAATATTAACCACATCAGGAACTGCGTTGGTTTTCTCCAGGTACCCAGAGAGATTATTTATAACAAACATTCATTCAATCTAAAAACCATACTGTGTTTAAATGAAAAAGAAAATGAGATAAAATAAAAAGTGAGAAGTTGTTCATCATCTAAATAGATAATTTAAAGCATATATTTCTCTCTAACAGAGGGCTGCCCTAACCTGACACAGTGGAGTGGAAGGTTACTGCTACTATAAGCTAACAACATATTCTGAGCTGAAGGAAGTAAATTGTTGCTGAATATGTTCAACTTCAATTATAATACATGCATAGAAAAAAGGGAGTCGTGCACTTGAGCCCTTTCCATTAATATTAAATAGCTAACTCAGGGTTCAACGCTCGCAAGGATTGTGTGACACGTAAACACACACACACACACACACACACACACACACACACACACACATCTGTTTTAAGCCAAGTACCTTGCATTGACTTCCATTCATTTTAAACCTTTTTTTCCTTTTGCTTTCACGTTGCTGGTAAAATACTCAC
>NW_015151152.1:0-3838 GCF_000732505.1 Cyprinodon variegatus | reverse complement strand
CCCACCCCCCTCCACTGGAAGCGTCCCGTCTTGCCAAGGCCATTACGGGTTGAGGAATCTCTGGTGAGGCTCAGCCTACTACTTGACTAAGCAAATGCCTGGACATGATGTGAAGAAAAGTGGAGTGGATGTTGATCAAATAAGGCCCAGGTGCACTGAAGCGCCAGGATGAACTAAATCAGCCATAAAATTAATTTTTAGAAAGTGTCCGGCCCAGGCTGCCTGTGTGAGGACTTTGTAATGAGGATCTGTCATTTGAAGCAAAGATTCCTCCTGCGATGTGTTTTCCATGATCAGCTTGTTCACTTCCATTACGCAGGTCACACGGAGCACAGGGACATGAGTACCGGCTCGTCCGTTCAGTTCAGCATTTCAATGCATCATTTACATCCTTCACCACTTTCCAAACAGCCTGGATGCAGTGTCTCTTTGACTGCTCAAATATCATCATCCATTGTTCGATGTTATATGGGGATTTTAATGCTCTTTGACTTGCAAGGCTCCAAAAACAAAAGTTAATAAGATAAAAAGTGTTGAATTCTGGCAAAACCAATTCAAACCAGATTCAAGCAAAACCTCTAAATTAAAATTACCCTCAAACTTATGTCTGTAGTTAGTAATTTCTGTTTTCTTCTCAGGCAGGTAAGGTTATTTTACAGAGAAAAGGTCCATCGACCGTTTCAGCTTAATTAGACACGCCTTCATAATACAGTCATGTTCAGAAAATGAGAAAATTATTGCAAGATTAAATTCAGAAACTTGATTAACTGAAACGCTTTATGTTAATTACATACAAAGTGAGACTTTACTGTAAAATAAGACATCAGACCAATAAAGAAATTAATTTTGAAAGCCTGATAAAAAAAATATCTCTGATACAAACTGAAACGTGGCAGTTTAGCAAACAGCAACTAAACTCTGAGGCCTGCAGCAGAGCTTTAAACTCATCAGCAGAGCTTTAAACTCATCAGCAGAGCTTTAAACTCATCAGCAGAGCTTTAAACTCATCAGCAGAGCTTTAACTCATCAGCAGAGCTTTAAACTCATCAGCAGAGCTTTAAACTCTTCAGCAGAGCTTTAACTCATCAGCAGAGCTTTAAACTCATCAGCAGAGCCTTCAGTAGATGCTTTGGTTCATTTCTAGTGTGTGGAGCTCAATACTGGAAGGATTTTTGACTTAGATTAGTTTTAACTTTGGGAAAAATGAGCCGTGCAACATCTCCTAATCAGAGATCACTTGATCTATTTTTTAACGTTAAGAGATGCGACAGGTGAGATGGGGCGATGCCTGAAATGGTTTATTAAGATGAAAGTAGCATTGAGTGATCCGACAGGCTCAGAGGGCCGTCCAGGTAATTCAGCCTACAGGGAAGGTTAGGAGGAAAGAGTCGAATTTCAGTGGAAAACACCAAGAAGTTTCCAGAGACACTGAGAACAGCAGCATCTATACTGAGACATTATCATCATCATCATCATCGCCTAAAAATGCTTTCATCAGCTACTGTATGACAGTAACAGCCAATCCATCATCCATCCTGTTTATAAACAGCGTTTATAAACAGTGTTTATAATCCCCACATTATAAACAGTGTTAGTACTGCACTGCTTCCCCCTCCTTCTACATCGTATTGTGGACCAGAATCATTTCGTAGCCATACGTACGTCTTTCTCTATGGCCTCTTTGAACTCTCTGAGCTTTTGCCTCAGCGACCAGCCGAGCTGCCTGCTGCTTTGACTGCTTCACCAGCTTCACCAGCTTCCCTCTCTACTGGTGTCTACCAGCATGTTCGAGAATTTCTGCTGTTACATGCACCGACAACCTTACAGCCACAGCTCCAACTAGTCTTCTCAACTATGGAGGCACAGGACATGGTCTACTCAGACTTAGTGCTCCGCACCTCCCTCCAAAGTGCTAAAAGCTGGGGGGCCACAGTGGCGTCGGGTTTAGGAGTTTGCCCTGAAATCGAAGGAGTGACGGTCCTGGTCCTGGCTCCGGCTCACATGAAGCTAAATGTTTTCATGACTATGTCTGTGGAAACAAGTTCAGTTACTATGGTTACCAGAGTGTCGAGGTAGGTAGCCTGTGAAAATAATTTGACCTAGTAAATTAGATGAGTTAATTTTGTAATTACAGGCTGATGAAAGCAGGCAGGCGGTTGGCTAAAGGCTGTGCAGGCTAGGCAGACAGCTGGGCGACTGAAATACCACATAGGACATCCCCTATCAGCTGCTACAGAAAGTTATGCTATGCATCCAGACATCTTAACGGACCAATATGTTCTGATTTGAAATGAGAACTCTGACTGTCTGCTCAATTTTAAACAAATAGCCTCAAATCAAAGCTTAGATAATTGCTAATGTCATTAATCCTGGATATGTCTACTCTCTCTAAGCAGAAATCCATAAACAGTTGTACCTGTTGCTGCTCTATAGATCATCATGATGGATTCTGGTTTTTAACAGCTTTTTTTCAGAATTTGGATTATCGGATCCACAGCTTTCTGCTTTCAGCCTTTATGCTGAAATTTCCAAACAGATAAAGACTAATAAAAGCTGGTCTCTATGACTCGTGTCACTCTGAGGCTGGCTCTACTATTGCTGAACGGTAGGACCCAAAGTTCGGTTTGGGTCCTACTTGAGTTTATAAATAAACAATCAATGCAGTTCTTACAGATCTATTGAGTCTAGAATACACATGACTGCACTGCCAGACTGAAAACAAATCACACCTTTTTATTTCTGCGGCTGCCAGTCACTTTAGGTGAGAGACAAACGCAGAGAGAGCCACAGTGGGAAGGGAAGCAGAGACGTAGAATATAAACTATTAAAGCACTGGGCGGTTTGAAATGAAGCAGAGACATAAACATTAGTGGTAAAAAGTCAAAATGCTAACCTAGCCTAGCCAGCACAATTAGCTCCAATCAAGGCATGTCCCAATTCCATTTCCAATATCTTTACCTCTGATATTGTCATGATGATTAAAATATTCTAAAGTTTCTGTAACCTGTTAGTTAATAATAACCAGGTCTGTTGCTCTCATACCTACTGTTTGATATCAGACTTGATCAAACCTTTTCTGTTATTGTTTTCTTTTCATTTCTGCACTGTCCATTGTAACGTCATGTGAACTGATGATGAGGAGCTCCAGCTCAGAAACAAACAAGCAGCTTTGCTCTGCAGGAAGGTCCTGAGAGTCCAAACAGAGAAAACAAGACGCAGAGAGAAAAAGGGAACTGGTTCAATCAGGAGTCAGCAGTAGTTTCAGACCCCAATAACCATCGAATCTGTCTAGAACAAAATCCCCCAGGCTGATTGAGTTACAGTGTAACACAATCAGCTAAGATAACAGTAGAAGGTCTGTGAACAGCTCATTTTATTGCCTTAGAGACACTAATCACCCTCAGTATGCAGGATGCTTGGTGCATTACATAATCATCATATAAATTACAAATCCTATAAACCTGTCCTCTCCTTCTCCATGAAGCTGCTTTATACAAAGTGGGTTCTAAACATGTAAAAGAGTGCAGAGATGGCAAATAAAACCCAAATAAAGAACAGAAGACAACTGGGCCATAAAATCTGAAGATGCAATGTTTCAGATTATCAGTGAGTCCTGATCAGCTGGAGACCATTGAAGAAGGAAACCATAAAATAAACCATCCAGAACGGGATGTTCAAGCTAACACCATCCGCAGGACCATCAGAGGAGGCCTCAGCAGGACCATCAGACCATCAGAGGAGGCCTCGGCAGGACCATCAGACCATCAGAGGAGGCCTCGGCAGGACCATCAGACCATCAGAGGAGGCCTCGGCAGGACCATCAGACCATCACAGGAGG
>NW_015151151.1:447535-450107 GCF_000732505.1 Cyprinodon variegatus | reverse complement strand
ATTTAGCTGAAGTACATTTTGGAAAATCCATCGAATTCCTTAATGCATTTACTGAGTAGTCGAATGGGTTCATGGTCACCTGTTGACATTGTAATGTCCAGCTGTGCGTCGTCTGCATAGTTACAGTAACTATTGTTGTTTATCAAGATTTCAATTAAATTCTGTTTAATTATATCTTGCAGATTCACAACACATTTCATCTTAAGGCATTTTACAGAGACAATATCACCCTATCAAGATCTGAGTCAGGGTCCGGTAATAAACAAGAGATGCCCTAAGATTGAGACTTGTGGAACGCCACATATGATTTTCATGGTCCCTGATGTAAACGGGTGAAGCGTTTTGGTGTTATTCTGTGTGAGTCATGGCAGGCTGTTGTAGCCAGCTAGACCATCAGACAGCCTGGTTAGCTGTTACACTGCAAAAAATGGAAATCTAAATAAGTCATTTTTTCTTAAAATAAGTGCATTTGTTCTTGAATTGAGGAGTTAAGTGAGATACTTTGCCAATGGAACAAGACAATTTACATTTAAAATAAGAAAAAGCAACCGCATTGTCTTATTTCAAGTGCATATTATCTAATAATCTTATTTTAAGAGTAAAAATACTCATTCCATTGGCAAATCATCCCATTTACCTACTAAAATGAAGGGTAAATAGGCTTGATTTAAGACATTTTTACTTATGTCTAGACCACTTTTGCAGTGTAGCTTCTGCTTTATTGCACTGCAAAAAAGGAAAATCTATACAAGTGTAATAAACTTGAATTCAGCCTTTTGGTCTTATTACACTTGTTTTTCAATGTTTTTTCTTAGTAAGACTGAATATTGTTAAGATTATTTGATTTGTTTTAAGAAAATTCACCTTTTTCATCCTAACTAGATAATAAAACTAATTCTAAGCAGCTTTTTTTTTTTAAATAGCAAACATTGCGGACCAAGTCGTGTTTTTTACATTTTTACTTGTTTCAATAAGACAATCCATATTAACCTGTTTTAAGAACTAACCCATCTCATTAAGATATTCCAGATAATCATATCTCATTGCATTCAAATTGATAGTGTTATTGAGATTGTCATTCATGGTTTAGCTTTGAGATTCTGAACCTCAACTGTGGACCATTCACTGTTTACAATACATCATAACTACTGTACATCATACATATGCTTATTATATTAGAAGCTCTGCCTTAAAAGGGAACGCCAGTTTTTTTTACATTTGGCCCTTAATTTTACGTTATTACATCGTGTTCTATAAGTTTTGTGTCATTTGGAGCCGTTCTGAAGATATTCCGTTAGGTTATATCAAAGTAACGTCTTCCTCTGGGCAACGACTTGAGGGCACAAACTAAACTGTTCATAATTTATTCTTTATGGTACGCCAACATTCATAACATGGAGGCCAATCACTGTCACCCAGACGTCCGCGGTTATATTTTTCATATTTATATCTTTTGAAAACGAAGCGGCGCGTGTATGACGTCATCCGCATGCGCCGGCTACCGTTCATTTTTCCTGTCGGCTGAACTGCTGCTAGTTTTCCTCACATGCCTGGAAGATGTCTAGTGCTGCTACCACAGATGATCTCGCTTTCGAAATGGAATTGAACGATTCAGATTAGCTCGCCGAAGGAATTGAAGGGGTAGAGCGTAGCGATACTGCTACATCACCATCTCTTCATTGTTTGGCCTGTGCAGCCCTCAGCTTTGTGGTTTTTTTTTGAGGGGGGGTGTATTTCGCTTAATTCTTTGACATTTCTGCTAAAATATTAATTAAAAAAAAACGTTTTGAAGTTTTTGTCAAGTGAATTTTTCCCCTACATTCACTTCACCTAAATAATATATTAATTCAAGGTAAGAGAAACAGACTAGTTTTAAGCCTTTAAATCAACTGGTATCAAGTACATTTGCCTTGTTTTTAAGCCTGTTGTTTGCTTGTTTTGAGCAATAATTGGTTAGAGGTTATTCAATTCTAAGCAATAATGACTAATAAATGAGAATACCTTGCTTAAAATAAGACAAAAAATCTTAACAAGTAAAAGAAAAAGTAGATTTTTATACTTGATTTAAGTTTTTTGGATGCTTACTACTCAGATATTATGTTCTTGTTTTAAGAAATCTTACTAAGTCTCATTTCAATCTGAAAAACTCAAACAGAGAAACTGGTGGTGGTTCAATTCTGCTGAGCAGAATTGAGGGACTATAAGACTGAGGGAGCTGACGCCGGGGCCTCACTCAGAGACTCGGGATATGAGGTCCTGCTTGGTGATGCAGGTACCATGAACTGTCCATGATGAGCAAGCATGAAGCGAGAGTGGAGAGGAAAAACTCCCCCTTGGGAAGAAACCTCTGGCACAACCGGGCTCAACATGGTGGTCTTCTGCCGGACCAATGCGATGAGACGAGGTATGGTGACAACTGGGATTAATACTCTCTGATGAGGTTGAGGTGAAGTCGTGTCATGGAGGACGATCCAGCTGCGATGGCGGAGAAGGGGATGGAGGTGGGTGAATTGTCATCTGAATCGAAATCCGACATAGTGCTTGCAGGATAGCGGGACTGGGATGAGGATTT
>NW_015151151.1:443975-445645 GCF_000732505.1 Cyprinodon variegatus | reverse complement strand
AAATGACTGCCAACCACTTTAAAACCACAGTCCCAACAGTGGTTATTTTTCCATTGTAATTGGTCAAAATCAGGATAAGTTTTTTATGTTTTTCTTTATGTACTCTTGATCATGGGAGCATTGGTCCCCCATAATCCCAGGTTGTAACATAGTTTTTAAAACTTATTTCTGTATTTTATCTGAAAATATATTACCAAAAGAATAATTAAAAACAAAACAATTAATCGCTCTTCTCAGACAAAATTATTGATTGGTGTAGACCTAAGAATGAGAAGGGCAATCTTATTTTTGCAGAGCGGTAGTGATTTTCTCTGAAAACTCAGAAGGAAACCGGGTTATCTATTTACTCTATAGAACATTATACAGCAGTATACAAGATGATCTATTATCAAAGGCACATAGGCTAATGACACGTACATGTATGCATAAGCTGAGGCCTCAGTGCCTTAAACGCCTCTGAATACCCAAATCTGATGATGTATGCTAATCTTCCAACCTTGAGGGCGCCTACACCGCAGTCCAGAGAGGGAGAGAGCAACAAAAAAGCTTCCTTCTCCACCCGCAGTGCTATGACCTATGCCTCTGATTTCCCAGCTTGCACTCAAGCTCTGGTAATGAGCATGTGGAGCGTCATGAAAATCCATGGTTGGTATTGAAAAGAGGGTTCTGACACTATGATTTTTCTGCAGGAGTTATTGCAGGAGAGTGAATGGCCCTGATTAGCTATTGAAATCAGCTTGTATATGACAGGTGGTTCTTCGAAAATGGTAGGGGGAGGTGACAGTTTAGAGGAAGTCCAGTAAATCCACATGCAGACAGGAAGAGAAAAAGACATCAGGTGTCACACAAAAGAGAAGTCCCTTGAAATAGCATGGAACAATTTGGTAGATTCATCACACAAAAGCTTTCATTTGTGATCAGATCCAATATACTTGTTCATTTTAATGCAAAACTTGATTGTAAACACATAATGACTTGAAGTTATTGGTTTGCTTTTTTATTCTTTTTAGTTTTATAATGTGAAATATGGTTTGCAACTTTACAAGTATTAGACAATGAATAACAAAGTGTGTAATTAACCAAACTACTTTGTCTGATAAATGTGTATCACTATGCAACCCATGAAAAGCAGATGGTAGAACTTCAATACATTTTTTTCACTATGCTTGCATTCAAAATAATGTAGCTTTAAAATAGGGTCCTGTTTATGGGATTGTTTTGCAGTTTACAAATAAAAAGGAAACAATAAAATAGTAAGTAAATAATATTGCAATAATTGGATTTAGCCATTTTGATTATTCCCAACAACCTCCTGAAATCTGTTTATGTCACTTGAAGTTGACATCAGTCTGCTCTTCCTTACCTCAGTCTTTTCCTTTAAAACCGTGATGCAATTTTATGGAGACTCGTGGCATAGAATGCACATATACTAAACAGAGAGCAATTATAACTCAAACTTCTTGTTGCATCCTTAGGAAAAATAAAGACCTCAAGAAGAGAAACATAAAGCATGAATACATTTAGAGTAAGACTGGAAGAAAAAATCCTTTCATCCATCTCTAATCAACTTGATTATTTCAATCCCCTAGCCAATTCTAAAGGTAAAATTTGGTCATCTTTATATTCAGAATGAATATAGAATCTTCCATCCTCATTTCAATCTGAAAAAC
>NW_015151151.1:441748-443774 GCF_000732505.1 Cyprinodon variegatus | reverse complement strand
GCTGCTGGGACAGATCCGGGAGGCCTTCTGCGCCTGGCGAGGGGAGCGGAGGACTTGCATGTCTTTTGCGGCCAGGAATCGGAGCGGATTGAAGCGGAAGGCGAGGGAGATGAATCACGAGGAGGTAGGAGGGAGGCTCGTTAAGACATCTGAGCAGAGTCTACGTTGGAGCCTGGCAATATACCCCTGGCGTGTAACGCGGAAGAAGGAGATGAGAGCGGCTAGACGGGAGTTTCTCCGAGCGGGGAAAATTGAATTGTCGTCTGGATCGAAATCCGACATTGCGATTGCAGGATAGCGGCTGGGGTGAGATTTGAGGGAGTTTATAAAGTGGAAGCAGGACGCTGATTGGGCTTCGTGGTGGAGTAGTTCAAAGCTGATTGGCTCGCTTCGGAGACGGATCGGCTTCTGATGATGTGAGGTAAGTCAGAGTTTCTTCAATTGAACTTTCGCTAGAGCTTCATTTACAACCCTCAGCCAACTATGGATCTTGGCATGTATGTCTGGTCTGATTACTCATTTCTCACACCTGCTTACCTCCACCCAGTTTTCATCGCCAGCTTATCTTATCCACCTGTACTATTCTCTATTTAACCAGCCTTCAGACCAGTCATCATTGCCAGATTATTTTCGAGCCGTTGGTGAGAAGTATTCTAGCGTACCCGTATTTTGATTACGGATCCAGACCTGTTCTGTCTCTGGACCTCTGAGCCTGCCTGTCCCTGTCTGATATGTTTGCTGGAACTCTGCCTGTCTTGGAACCATACCTGGTACTGTGATCCGACTCTGTTCTGGATACTCACTGGATCTCTGACGAGAACGTCACCGTAATCGGCTTTGGCTTCACCCTCTAGATTATCCTGCCTTCGTCTGCTCAGTTCTGATCTCCTGCCTGTCCTCCAACCCCAGATTCATTAGCGTCTTTGACTCTGTGTGCGGCAACCGCTGCGTCGAGTTGGCAGCCGACCAGCAAGTAACCAACCTCACCCTCTGGACTCAGACCGAACTATAAGACCAGGTTAATGACTCACATGTTTGTTATCATCCACTTCCAGAAAGACATGGCGACTAACCTGTGGTCTCCTCCTGCAGATGTTTCTGCCTTGGATGAAGATGCTGCTCCCAGCGGTTCAGTTTCCAGTAAATGTTTTTAGGAATCTGTTTCTCAGTCCTCAATACTCAGCTCTACTGTTCTAAGCCTTAACAGCATCCAGACATTTCCAAAGAAAAACTTGCACGGAATGTTTAAGCCTCTGCATCAGTTTATGTGCTTTACCTCATTTTCACAATCACGATTCATCACATGTATTTGGGGGGTAACAAATGGAATGATCATTAAAATGTTCTGTGATCACCCTTCCCAAATAACCACTGGCCAGGCTCCTGCAGCATGCAGAGTAAATTGATTTAATGGAGTGTGCTCCCCTCCTCTGAATTGCTGCCTACTTATTTTTTTTCTGCTCAGATTCAAATTTAGAGTCAAAGAATAAAAACAACACTTTGGTCTCATTTTCTCTCTTTATTATATCATAGTCACATTAAGCTTTAAATGTTTGATCACACAGTTTAAATTTCAAGGAAAGTCAAACAGCAAATGTTTTTAAATATAAAACAATAGCAAATGTTCAAATACTGAATAACAGCTGAATAAAACAGACAAACAATATGTACCATGTATACACTTATTTTTTTTATTCACATGTATATCCCAATTTGTTGAGTCTTTTCATTCTTTATAGACTACCAATTCAAAATAATATGAGCTTTTACCTGCAAACTAGTCAACACAAGCTGGTTGCTAATCATGTTCAACAATCCCACTTGGACCAAACACCCACTCATTAAGGTTGAGGTGTGAGAAATTTTCCAACAAAGAGGTCCTGGAAACGAAAATTGTCTGTGGTATTTTAATGTGGAGATTGTTTATGATCCCTCCGTATGTTTGGGTTTCGTCTAGGTAATGGATCCCACATGAAATAAATTTAACTCCCACACAACCTGACTTTTAAAAGAGATAAATGATAAG
>NW_015151151.1:432873-438914 GCF_000732505.1 Cyprinodon variegatus | reverse complement strand
CCTCGGTCCTCGAGGTCCTCAAAAACCTGTAGGACAGCGGGCCTCGAGGACCAAGGTTGGGGATGCCTGCTCTACAATGTAGATATCCACTCGTTCTCAAACTAATGCTTCATTGAGACCAAAGTTTTGGCTGAGTGTGGTGGAAAGTTTTCAGCTGTTGAACTTTGTTTATTCTGTTTTGCTTTAGAAGATTTTCATTATAAATACTTTAAGAGGAGGTCCATGCTGCATCTTAACGTCTTTTTAAAACTTTACTTCTGATTGTTTTGAAGTAGTTGGAGACCGTAAAGATGCAAAGCCAATCTATTTCTGCCATGACCAGCTAAGGAGAAATGTTGATAACAGACAGGTTTAGGGTATAAACCACTTACTGTCTCCAGGTAGCAGGCACCCCTCCTCTGTGATGTATAAAATTGTACGCTCATCCTCCTTCGGGGCTCTTTGACTTTCTGAGAGCAGGAGCCTTCAAGAAATTTATGCTTTTGAATATATTTGCCTAATAATTTGATCTTTCCCTGTTTTACTGAGTTGTGGTCTCTCCCTCCTTGTTGAATAAAAATCCCACAACACAAAGTCTATAGTAGACAGCATCAAGCGGCATCAAATGGTCCTGTGGCGAGTCCCAGCATTGGGAGAGGCGGGCTCGAGCATTGGGGTGCTAAACTCTGGAGTTAAGAAATCAGCTTCATGTAGAGTGTCAACCAATCATTTTATACTGAACAGTGGCAGAACAGTTTATAAATACCTATATTACCAAAAAATGTTCGAAGCTGCCAGAAAAAAATATTCAGTTTTATATTCTGGTACTTATGTTTTTTTTACCACAGATCTAAACAATGTTTTATATTTAGATTGAGCTGATACGAAGGAAAAAAATCACAGACAGCCTTTACTAGGGAGTCCCAGCACTGCAACCTGCCGGTATGCTCATCAAAGCAAATAAAGCCAAGCTGCTCTCTAACCTGCATGACAGAAAAGAGCAACTCAAAAATTCGAGTGTCAAAGCGTCTCAACCAGCATTTTATGAAGCTTCCAAGTTTTTAGAATTTAAGAATTTTGGACGCCCAGAACATTTCTGGTCTGAACGCACTTTAGACTTAAAAAGATTGCTGGCAACTGATCCTTTATAGTTAACTTCTTTATCATTTAATCTGTTCCATCTACATTCTCACTTTTGTGTCCATGCTTTTATTTTTAGAAGACGCTATGGTGCCATGGAGGTGGGAGAAGGAACAGGGGTGATGGGCAGGAACTCAGTGGGATTTAGAACTAAATCTGCTTAGGCACTTCCCTGTCTTCCATCGTGTGACTGATGCCTGTGGATGTGCTCTCTTGCTGAGGCTCAGAGGAGCTGCCTGCTATAAAATCAATACGACTCCTTTTCGCCTCTACCTCTTTGTGTCTCAACTGGCAGCTTTTTGCCGACATTAAATCAATGAGTCCTGAAGCTGATTAGCAGGTTCAAGTGCAGGTCATTTCACACAGTCAGACTGAACTTCTCTTTTTTTGCCAATTACCATAATTGATTTACAGTAACGACACACTAGGGACAACGACTTTTGGTCTTAAGCTTTCAATAAACTTTCTGAATAAATGCTCTCTTCTCATGGCAAACACAAACTTAAGTAAAGGGTACTTTCTTATTTTGTAGGTGAATTCATTTTTCCAAGGTATCTTTGGGACAACTTTAGCAAAAATATGTTAATCCATAATTTCTTCTCTCAATAGAATAATTTTACTGTGTTACTAATATATATATGATTTACACCAGAACATCAGAAGTACATGTTATTGAGAGGTACCTTATAGCTCTATTACAGCAAAGAGGAAGTTACTACAAAACTTAAAGAGGCACAATAAATGTTAAAGGTATTTTTAAAATTTAAGATCATTTACTGGCTAATCAGAAATTATCCAGATGTTATCACAGGGAAACATTTCTTGTTGGGTATGAGTCACTCCATTTATGCATTTATATACTAGATAATCACTCAATAAATAAGATGATTAAGGTTAGATATGATAAGATTACTGATAAGATAATAAGATTATTGATAAGATATGATAAGATTGCTGCATTCAATTATCTTTTGACCCTAGCATGAATTGTGAAAACCCTACACTCAGACAAATTTGTGTTATTGTTATAAAAAAAAAAAACAGTTATAAAGAAAGACAATAATAATTCCTCAAAAAAAAAAAAAAAATTACCCAAAGCTGAAAAGTCAAAAAGAGGCAATTATGATGGAAAATCCTACAACTTGGGGGGAGTGTTGGCCTAGTGAGTTAGAGCATTTTACTTGTGCTCTGAGGTAGTTGCAAATACCCAGTTGGATCCCCACACCTTGCATTCTGGGTCCCTGAGCAAGACCCTTAACCCCACACTGCTCCCTGGGCGCCACACAGTGGCAGCCCTCTGCTCTCCAGAGAGGATGGGTTAAATGCAGAGAGTTCATTTCTCCATTGTCGGATCAATAAAGTTCACTTTCTCTCTTTTTTTAACTTTACAGAACACCCATACTAACCAAACCCCTCTCCAGAGTGCAAATGTAGATATGCACTTCAGTTCACCTCTATTGAATCAATGTGCATTTGCACCCCAAATTCCATCCATATGCAAGTGACCAGTTAATGGTACTATATAATGGTTATATTTCAAGGATTTTTCTAAAGAAAACTAGAAATATCATCTAGGAATAATACTCTGTGAAGCCTGAACCTTAAAATCACACAGATTTGATGAACAGTGAAAAAAGGCTAGAGTTAGAAAAATAGATTCATTCAGAAATGTTCAAATAGGTGAAAAACTATAAAATAGTGTATGGAAGATAGCAGCATTTGAAGTGTGTGATAGCCTGCCGTCACACACTTTTTAGTTTGCTATTTGCAGTGCACACATTTATTTATATATAAACTTTATTTGTCAGTTATTAATAATATTGAGGAATTATTAAGATGCATATTTTGATACAGTGGATTAGTTTCTTCTTTTTTTTTTACTTGCTACAATGAGCTCCAGCTTTCTTCTCCGTATACGGTCGTTGCAGCCTCCTCAGCGGGTCACACCGCTGGAAATTTGTTCATTATTTGTTTAGATATTCTTTTGGATAGTTGTGTTATATTTATTTAATTTTAAAAATAACTTATTTGGCAAGCATTTGTCTGTTTAAAGAAGATTGGTTGTATGTTAGTTTGTTAATACGTTTTTTTCCCCCCTGTCTATCAATGGTCTGAACCACTATTTAAGTTTCCCTCATGTCTTATTTGGTAAGTCAGTTTGTGCTCGAGTTCTTTATGTTAGCACCTAGATTGAAGTTATTTTGGTTGACTTCTGTTTTTGGGCTTGGTTTATCATGTTTGAACATTTCTTTAGGGGGAAATAAATCATTTCAAAACATTTAGAAAATTGGGCAATTAAAACTTAATTTGAGATCAGGGGGCTGAGACGTACCAGAGGGGAAGTTAGGAATGACCAGGAAATTACATCCAGAGTAGAAAGAGGGACATCCTACCAGCAGTACATTGTCTTGAAACCTTTATATGCGTCATTGCTTCAACACACCCGAGTAATTCAGCTATCTGATTCACACATGTTGGCCCATGGACACTTCCAGAAGTTTCAGGACACTGGATCTCGAGGACTGCAATTGAAGACCGCTGCACTAGACACTATACAACACAAACACACAAAAAAATGATTGCTCTAAAAAAAGGGTACAAGGTGAGCCATTGCCAGGAGCAGTCATGATACCACCATTTTTATCCTCAGAAAAAGATAAAAAAAACTTCAATCTGAAAAACTCACACGGAGAAAAAAGCCGATTAGAAGAAATTTATTGATACAAGTACTTAGTCTTGGCACTCAGACCTTGGCAGGAATATAGCGCTGAATTTTGAAGGATATGCATGAACAGGAGTAAAGAACAGGGCTGTTTTCCCCCCATGCCTGAAACTGGAGTGGAGTGGAGATAGAAGAAGTTGGTCAGTCTGTAGACTGTTGGTTGGCGAGACCGTATGCTGAGCTTTATAGGAAGATCCAGTGAGCTGCTAGAGCTGATGCTAGGGGACCTGGAAGATGGAAGTCCAGTTTGGCTAACACAGGCTGAAATAAACTGTCCATGATGAGCAAGCATGAAGGGACAGTGGAGAGGAAAAACTCCCCATCGGGAAGAAACCTCTGGCAGAACCAAGCTCAACATGGCGGTCTTCTGCCGGACCGGTTGAAATGAGACACGGAATGCAGTAAGAGTCCGGGAGGAATGACACTCTGATGATGTTTTAGCTATGATGGTGGAAGAGGGGCTGGAGGTGGGTTGAAAATGGTCTGAATGAGGTGATACAGCGCAACCACTGCCTGCACACAAGGTAGCAGACGAGTTACAGTTCAGAGGCCTTTTAAAATGAACTTTGGATGCCGATTGGCTTTCGAGGAGGCATGGTTCAAAGCTGATTGGCTGTGTAGTAGGTGGATGAAGGCGAGTAATTAGTTTATTCAGTTTTACTTCCACCTAGACTTTATTAAAACTCATTATCTGCCCAAAACTCCTCCAGGGCATCTGAAAAACATGTTCAAACCACCTCAGCTGACTCCTCTTGATGTGGATGCTGTACTCTGAAGCTCTAGATTATTGCTAAGCCATCCTGCAGAGAAAGCTAATTTAAGCTGCTTTTATCCCTAATCTTGTTCTTTCAGTCAGAAGTCAAACTTCATGACCATAGTCAAGGGTAAGAATCTGGACAGATCATGAAATTTAGAGCTTTGCATTTCAGTGCAGCTCTCTCTTCGCTATAGACCAGTACAGTGTCCTGATTACAGCAGCAGCTGGATCAAACATTCTGTCTTTCGCTCCATTCACCCCATCTTGTGAACAGGACCCCAATATCCTTGTACTCATACTTCTGAAGCAGGAACTATTGTGGCGGGTAAACTCAAATTTTAATTCAAACGCCGCGGCCGGCTAAGACAAGGGGTATGAGAAACTGATGACGCAGCACGCTGAACCATTATATGCTATGATGTCCTTTTATTTTCCCCTCTCACATTCTTATCCAAAGCTATACTTACATTGATGTGCCGTGCATGGCTATAGAAAACAGCGCGTACATGATGGTGTATAAGACTCTCAACAGAGAGTTTCTCCCCAAACTCACCCAGCCGCCGTACTCCGGGTCAAAACGTTGATCCCAGGTGGGCACACAAACCAAATTAAAGACACCACACCCAAGGTGCCACCCATAGATGACGGTGACTGTGTCCGACAACGTCACATGCTCGTGCACATGCACCCAGACAGATGGAGAAAACTATCAGAGGAGCACGACATGTACATATAATAATTTATGGCTCCTACAGGAACTTTTCTCTCACCTGTCATAAAACAGCCTTATTACAAAATTAATATACAAGCATCTCAATAATCCGTGAAAATATGGAAATAAAACAATAAAATGTCAATTCAGGCAACACTTCCTAGATTTCCAATCAGTCCATTTGATTTGTATGTCTAGGGTCTAAGCCTTGACAATCTGCAGGGCTGTGTTCATGTGGCATATTCTTTTCCCAAAGCTAAACAGCGGCAAGTACGAGTTCCAGCCAAGTAGCAGGTAGACACGCATACAAGCAACTCTATACTACGTCACTGAAAGCAAAACCAGCTGTCTTGGGAGGCCAGGAGACTGTGGCAGTTTATCCGTACTTTAGAAGCAAAGGGATGGACATATTCTTATATAATGAGGCTCAGACATAAAGACAAAAACAGCTACTAGCAAGAGATCATTGATGCAAATAACAGATCCAAACTAAGTTAACCAGAAACAGGAAAGGGTAATGAGGTAGCCATAGAGAAACCAGCCATTAACCCTTCTATGGAAAATGGGATTGGGTGTCAACTAGGTGGGTGAGGTTGCTTAAGGACCCAAAAACAGAGATGAGTGAAACAGAGATTAGCTCTTGTTGGTTTAATTATAAAAACTGAAGCAGACATTAAGAAAATACAAAATACAAAGAACCAAAAAACAGAAAACATCACAGAAAATTCAGG